>NC_052504.1:101718513-101743513 GCF_014356525.2 Nilaparvata lugens
GGAGAGAGGTATGAAAGAACAACGATTGATAATGGGAGAGCAATAATAATTGATGTTGATCACATTTTCTCAAATAAAACTTATTTAGCTCTTGTTTAACGTTGCTTATATTGATTGGTATGAAGTTTGATAGCAGTTTCAGTACCAAATACTATACTTGAGATGTTGCAATGATCAACAAACAATTCCTCAATTTCAATATTGAATCTACCATTTAAACTAATTATCAATACCATATTATCAATTACAATAAACTATTAATTATCAACGGCTCTCAACCTAGAAAAAGTAATGGTTATTATTGTATGAGCTAGGTACTTGAGATCTATTGAAAAATAACCGATGAATATTATTGAATTTCCAATGATTTTCGACCAACCTGAGTTGGAATTACGTGAAAGATACTTTTTAGTCGAATAATATATGATTATTCATTCATTGGCAGTAATCAATATTTCACAATCAACCAACAAGTATTCAACCAAAACAGTTTCTATCTCCAATCCTATCATATTAAGCGGCCAATTTCTGTATATATTTTTATATTATTTGGTTATCTATGTTCAACAGATCTCGAAAACGATTTTCAGGAATTTGAAACATAGTGGGTTTATGATATGAAAATTCGATTGCACTAGGTATCATCCCTGAGAAAACTCACAGAATGACATTGAAAGGATAATAAATTCATCCTTGGAGAAACAGCTGAGACTTTCGTCGTCTGTGGATAGTAAAAAAGTGAGTGAGACGCACTCGATCTGTGGAAAATCAAAATATCGCATTCCCGAAATTCATAAGCTGACGTAAAGCCAGCTGTAAAGTATGAACTCACACGCGGTTGCAATTTTAGACAAAGTTTATCCAATTTTAACAGAGTAATTGAGTGAAGAACTCGATGAATAATTGAATCACACTGAAGAATGGAACAAACGAATTAATTTGAAGAATAATTCACACTTTAAAAAGGTTTGTAAGTCCGATGAATTCAGATGAAAGGTGTAGCGAGCGCAGGAAGCACACTTGCCGACCTCCATGAATAGATAGACAGGAAAAGCTAAAAACGCTAGCAACAAAAACGAGAAGGCGGAAATGTAGCCACGTACGTGAAACGTCCACAACCGTTTGGTGAAAAAGTGGCAAATAACTAAAAGTAAGATGCCAAAAGACAAGATTAAATTCTAAAAAATCGAATAGCACAAATATAAATTGCAACGGCAAACAATCCGACGAAAAAATACGAATAAAAGTATAGAAAACCAGTGATAGAGCAGTGGCAAAAAACTGCGACTGAGACGTCACTGATCAGCACAGACGCACAAAAGACACAGCGCGCAGACAGACAGACATGATGACGACATGAAGTCTACGTAGTAGCGGAACGAATAACAAGTGAAACCGTTCCAATAAATGCTTTGTCAGATTTACATAAACTGGGCCCCTTTGTCATACGGGGGTATGGCACAATAAGAAAAAGTAAGAAATATGTAAAATCTGGCAAGCAATTGGAATTGAAAACTGGGCCCCATGTGAGAACCCGGGGAAAAGAACAATGAAACCTGAAAATACACACATGAACCATAGAGCAAGGGGATTAACTAGAATCCTCATCAATGGGAAGAGGTGCTAAACTCGAAATAGCCCTCTTAAAGGTGCCGGAGGGAGTGAGAACAGTGACAACTCGAACCTTGTCGTCCTACTGGGATGAATTTCAGTAATGCGCGCCAGCTTCCAAGTGGACTGCGCGGAACCAGGATCCTTCAAGATGACAACTGTACCGACCTTCAAATTTTCATAATTGTTTAACCATTTGCCTTTTTTCTGAAGAGTGGTTGAGGAGTGGGCCTTTTTCTGAAGAGTGGTGGAGAAAAGTACGAGATTTGGGGCCGCCTACACGAATGGAAATAGGACCGGCGTAATCCAAACCACAATTATGAAAGTGAACATAGCCTGAACGCGGGCCGCTGGTTAAACTACCCATGATTTGCTCAGAACGAAGAGCCGAAAAGCGAAAACACAATATGCAATGCGCAATACACTTTTGATGGTGCGACGGGTGGAGGGAACCAAAATCGTTGTCTTACACTGGCCATGGTGGCCTGCACCCCAGCATGACTTAGCGACGATGGTGAGCAACAATCAATGCACGAGTGAATTTGTGATTGCTGGGCAACAATTTTGATGTTTGTAATCAATGAAGCATTTGCATTTTGCAAACGTCCACCAACTCTGAGCAGAGAATCTGAGTGAATGAATGGTGACAAGGCTTTAATAGAACTGTTAGGCAATAGCTCCTGATTTTGACGCAATGCTTTAAGTTCGGCAGAGAAAGCTCTTCCTGAATAGATTTGAAGATACAATTTTCAGCTTCTGAAATTTCAGAGATAGTTAATTGACCCAAGCGCAGAGTGACTGAATTTTGTTTTTTTACAATTATGAATGAACCGTAGAACATATGCTGTTGTACGAACGATTTTGTGATAGGTGGAGCAACTATTGATTATACCTGAAATAACATCATTACGAGAAGAAGTGGTAGCTAATACCTGACTGATTGAGAACTGATTTCCTGAACTGATACCTGAACTGATTTCTCTACTGAGAGACATCATTTGAAGTCAGAAAATTTGACGCGGACCCTACGGGGAGCAGCCACAGGTGAAGTGGGGAGGCACGACCGAGGTGCTGCAATAGGACGAATAGCTTTACAAGAACAAATATGACCCAACCTAGACTGGTTTTCTGAAGAATGGGGCGTTTTGAGCCAGATACAATTACCAGGCTGAAGATAGATGCGAATATGCCAGCACCAAGTAACAAATCTACAGGTTTAGACTGATCAAACAATGGATCCGCTAATTTGCGTTCAACGGGAATTGAAATTTTGAGAAAGATCGATGTTTCACCCTAGGAACATTAGATGATATGCTATCAACTCAATACAATTTTCTTCAACCGACACGAATGATCAGAGAAGACAAGCAAAACTGAATGAGAAACAGATGATTTGGTCTTATTCTCACCTACACTATGAATCAAAGTGTCAGAATACAAGGTAACAAGTGACAATTTTTCAGCCAACTAGTTGACATCAAATTACAATCAGAGCAAGAGTCTAAAAGCGCAGTTGCTTTAATAAATTCCCCCACTAGAAGTTTGAACCAAAACTTCGGCAGTAGGTAACAAGGCGACAGTTGATTGCTGTTGCAAACACAGTGCGAAGTGGAGCTCATTGTGACAATGAGAGTTTTCTGAGGCTGTTCTGCATGAGAAACAGCTTGCTTAGTTGTTTCCGCATTCTGAACCATGACGGAATTCAAAACAGCATTCTTGCCCCTGGAGGGAGCAAAGGATGAGAATGAATAACATTTGAAGTTACCTTATCCTTAGAAGTAGGCTGAGTGTCCCGTGATTGAGGATAAAAAAATAAATAATAAATAAATAATAAATAATTTATTTTGTCAAAGAACAATTACAAAATGCATTAGACAATGTCAGAGAATTAAAAAAAAACATTACATTAATAATTTGGGTGGAGACCCACTCAATACAAATTTATACCATCTAGGTAACTCATAAATAAGAATATAATCTTATACACATACTAGTAGGTCCTATAATATACAGTATTTTATAAGACAAACATTAATGAAGGAGTTTTCATAAAATTCAGTCAAACTATAAAATGGGTTGTCACTTAGGAATTTGTTTATTGCCTTTCTGAAACTAGGATAAGGTAGCTCTGACATATGATGGCAAATGATTAAAAAGTCTTATTCCCACATTGAAATGGCTTCTCAAAGTCCTTGATAGCCTTACTTGAGGAATATGTACATTTCTATAGCTCCTCGTATTATGATTGTGCACATTAATATTACAATCAAGGTTTCTTTCCTTCAATTTTATATACAAAAGCAACGTATATATATACAAACAAATGACAGTCATGACTCTAGTTTTGACAAATAGCGGTTTGCAGTGAGCTCTCACATTTGAGTTAGTTACTATTCTTATCGCTTTTTTTTGCAGAACCAAAACTTCAGACACCCGTGAACAATTTCCCCACAGAATAACACTGTAACTCAAGTGGGAATGAAACAAAGCATAATACACATTTAAAACATAGTTGAATGGAACATGATATTTTAGAGTCTTCAACAAATATATAGACTTTGATAACTTGCTGCACAGTAAATCAATATGATCACTCCAAGTCAGATGCTATTTGTACTCCTAATAATTATTTTTTTACAAAATTGTTTGACAATTCATGTCTATTATTCAATGTGAATATTGCATTTTGCGTCTTGGATTCATTGAGGAGGAAACCATTTGCTTTGAACCATGAATTAGCCTTGTCTATTGTTGATTAGCAACTCTGTTGAGATTTTGGAAATCTCTGTCATAGTTAGGAAAGAAGTGTCATCAGCATACATATGGTTTTAGAAGATGTTAAACACTTGGGTAGATCATTTATCATTACAAGGAACAACAGTGGTCCCAGAACAGAACCTTGTGGTACTCCAATTTAAGATAAAATGGCAGATAGTTTTCCATTGACATCAACTATTTGTGATCTATTCTCCAGATATGACCTAAAAAAATCAAGACACAAACCACGTACTCCAAAGTGACTCAACTTGTGAAGGAGTATTGAGTGGATCGACACAATCGAAAGCTTGCTCAAGTCACAGGCAGTCATCTGAGCAAGGCATTTATTCTCGAATGCTTCTATTATTTGATCATAATTGTAAGAACTGCCCCTGTTGTGCTTTACCCACCCTATAACCAAATTGGGAGTCACTTATAAGATTATAACTATCGAAGTAGGTACATATCTGAAGCTTCACAACATGCTCTAAAATTTTTCCGAAAATTGGAACTATGGAGATAGGCCTATAATTTTTTGGTGTAAGTCTGTCTCCATTTTTTTAAACAAAGGTACAAGTCTCGAAATTTTAGTTTTGTTGGAAAAACTCCTTGTTGTAGACACAAATTTATACAGTGAGTCAATGGAACAATAATAGACTGGATTACACATTTCAAAACGTGGTGGATAAATCGAAAATGTCCCTGCTTCTTGAGTTTTTCATATCCATGACAATCTTATAAACATCAGCACATGACACTTGTGTCCATTTGAATTCTTCATGTGTGGACGGTGGATGCTCCATGAAATCTCTTGCAGTAACCTGTGGGCCTCGATGCCATCTTTTGCTTCCTGGACGGATGATGTGAATACGTGCTGAAAACATCTGGTGAAATCTCAATATTTGTGCGTTTTGATCCTCCACTCCTCACTTTGTCACCAGAGTCCACGCAGCTTTTGATTTGTTACCCGACTCTTCGATACAGTTGGCATAAAACAGAGCTTTGCTCTATTATTTCCCGTTTATAGATCTGTTTACTCCTTTATAAGCCAGTTGCGCATCATCGCTACGTCTTATAAGAAAAATGGAGCGGAAAGTCATCATTTTGTCTTTCAATTCCGCCAGTTTCGGTGTATACCAGCTGACTTAGCTACATTTCTCTTCTCAGCGTTTAATCTCAAAGGCCTCTTGGGACATATTCATCGAATATTCTGTAAAAGGCTTCAAAAAAATTTATTGAATGTCAATTGAGCATCTTCTTCCCCTTCCAGCATCTGCATCCAATTCACCAACAACAATCGCCGTTCCAAACTCTAATTCTCTCCATAGACAAATCTCTTCTTAAACTTTTAAAAACAGGTTCTTTTCTTCTTCTAAACTTTGTCTCAAATGTAACAGTATTCCAGAGTGATCAGAGAAATCAAAATCAAGTATTTCCATAGCATAGTGCTGTTGATCCATTGTTGTGATGACATTATCTAAACATGCACTATCACGTGTTGGCAAGCTGTTATGTAGTGCATATTGAATTCTGTCAACAGGTTTTAAAATTTTTCACACAGGCTTGATCAGTTGTCACGTCAAAATGCGCATTAAGTCTCCACCAATAAATATATCCCTTTTAGTTTAAAAAGATAGAATAGGAGCTGCTCTAACTTTTGTAAAAAAATGACCGGGTCCCCCGACGGTGATCTGTACAAGCTCACTACAATCACTCTCAATTCTTTAAGGTCAACTGCGGCTGCCTCAAATATCCGCTCCTCACATAACCAATCCAACTCAATCTCCTCATATGCTAGGTCTTGTTTCAGGTAAACAGCCACGCCTCCTCTTACATGAGTTTTCCTGCAATAGCTAGATGCTAGAACGTAGCCGTCAATTATCTCATACTTCAGCGCATCACTCCGCTGCCAGTGCTCACTAAAACACATAACGCTGAAATTTTGCTGGTCTGCCATTTGCGTAAGAATGTTCAATTTTCAGACATACCCTGTAGATTCAGAAAACACACTTTCTTATGAGTGCTACTTTCACCAAAAATTTCATATTCAATCAATTCTGTCAGGGCAGTTCCATTCAGTCCGGTCATCTATACTAAAAAAGAACCATGAAGCGGAATTGGCGGAGATACTTCAGAGTTTGTAATATGGGTTGTCACACACTGAATAATTTTATCACATACATACTTTTTACCATATCCATTCAGGTGCATGCCATGCGATGTATGGAATCTTTCACCTATGTGCTTATGTCTATGAAATTACAATTTGAGAAAAGTTGACAAATCTTCCTCATTGCTCTATTAGTCTCTGTTATCAACTCGTTCACACAGGACCACTTCACCAGTCATAACGGCGCGGAATCGAAAATACAATAACATTGGTTCTGTAGAGAGCCGCCAGATTCTTCGTAGAGCAACAAGAATGTTTTTCGCTTCATTTTTACTAACATCATTAGAGCCAGCTTGGATCACCAAAAAGTCGTTCGATCAAATTCTGCAATTTTTTCTGGCAGGACGTCGGTAAACTTGGCACCTGATTTGACGAAAGAAGTGATATCGTACTTACATTTCTTTATAAACTCGTTTCTAACATTTCTTCCTTGACTGTCAGCATAATGATGCAACTTGATTTTATAAGGAGATTGAACCGTTGACACTTCTTTAACTGGCTTTTTTCTGTGCAATATTTCCAACATTGATCCTGCTATTAGCCTCATATACCAAAGCGTTCTTGCGAAAATTATCTCTAGTTGTTATTGATACACCCTGAGCACACTGTTTTGACTTTGCATACAACTCATCATAAAGTATTCTCCACTTATCTCTCTCCTCTCCAACCATACTCTTTTCATTCCTTAATGCTGAGTTGTCTGCCTCTAGTGCTTCAATAGAAACAGACATCGACATAACTTTTTCAGACAAATGTCTATTCTCCTCTCTAAGCGTCCTAATAATTTCATTGAGATCAGTACTCTGTGTGTGAATTTCAGCATTCATCCTTTCAACCTCATTTTTCAACTCACTCGAGAAAGTTATAAGATCATCCCTCTGCTGCAGAAGTTCCAGTTCCCTTATACTTTGTGATTCATCCACATTAATGTTCTGAAATTTGGTGTGTTGACACCCATATCATGCATTTTCGGCGTACATAGTGCACCATGTCCACAACTCGTCGATTTTTCTGGGGTGCACTGGGGAGCAGGCGAACCAACTTGTGATGTAGGCGTTTTACTATTATTATTAATGTTCTCCAAACTTGCAGAATGTATATCAGCATCAAAGCCCATATGATTGTGTGCTCCAGCAGATTCGATAATTTTTGCCATTTTATTGTCAGTCTTTACAGTCGCAGAACAGCCAACCGTGAGACAACGCCATGATAAATTTCCATTCAATAATGCACGGTCTTTTCTATAACTAAAACCATTAACTTTTATACCTATATTCCTCTTTTTTGTTTCAAAAAACTCAATCAATGACATATTGCGCAAAAATAATGTAAAAATAACAACTAATTTGATGACAGAATTACTTCTCCGTTAGCTTAAGTCTTTAAAAAAAAAAAAAACATACGAAAAAAAATATTTTAATTGAGCGCTCTCCAACTGGCTTTGATCGGTGGGTGCGAGCAGAATAACAAGCCTATAGTACGGAATACGTAGGTCAGTTTTCACTTTCAGCATGCGATAACCAGTACAACAGCAACCTTGTCTACGCTCAATTTTCAAGGTTGAATCATGGAAATGACTGTTCTTGATTGGTGCTATAGCAACGAAAGGACGCTCACTATAAGAGCAGTCAAAAACAGCTGTGTAACAGCTGACACGGATTCCCGCCGAAATAGTTCTAGGTTATTCGACAATCGGCACCGGCATAACAGTTCCAATTCTGATGTCTATATTATGTTATCAATATCAATAGCAAGCGATAAGCGTGAATCGACAAACTACAGTCAAAAATCCAGGAAGATACAACTAACCAAATCTTAGGTTATGGTCAAATACGAATAAGAACTGAGAGTTAGCAGAGTTATTTCACATTGCACAAAGAATTCACTCGAATCAAGTAGTAAAACATCACTATTGCTATACAATATCACTGAAAATCTCTTGAAACTATTTACGTAAACTATTCAAAAACTATTAAAAAATACAGAGCTACACTTACAATGAATTTCTAAAACCAGCGCATCAAAACGGATACGGATACGGAAACGGATACGACCTGTGAAGAACAGTGTGGTGACTCTTGCCACAAAGTGTACATGATTTGTCCGAACAAACATGATTGGGTGCAAAAGGCTTGAGGCAATTATAACATAACCTTTTGTCACGGACAGCGTTCCAACGATCAGTAACCTGTAACTTCAATAATTCATTACAACGATTTGGAAAATGACCAACAGAATTACAAAAACTACAAGGTGACATAGAAGAGGTAGTAACCTGCATCCTAGCTTGAACATTCGATTGATTTTGATTGAACTTCGGCTTGCTATGAGCACCAACCGAGTTGGATCTACTTTGCTGTACATTTCCTTGATGATGGTTAGCTGAGCTTGAAGCAACAGCTTCCATGATTTGCATTGTGATTCCAAAAAATTCCAAAATTTATCAATGGTGGGAATGTCGTGTATACCAACACTCTTTTCCATTCTCGAACAGTAGCAGTATCCAACTGCAACAACATTTTGTGCATATACAACAAGTCCTTGATTTGGACTCCAAGTTGAAGCGCTTCGAGCGCGGTAATGTGGGACTTGCAAAAGTCAATGAATGCCCGTAATGATGCGGACAGTTACGCTTTATGGTAGGTGGAGATTCAATTGCCGTGACGTGCCTGGCAGCAATTAATCTCTTGTTGTCATACCTCTCCCTTAAGAGGTTCCATGCAAGCTGAAAACCATTTTCGTCAGCTTCAATGTGTTCCACTCTAGCAAGAGCTTCACCACTGAGTGATTGACGAAGATAGAAAAATGTCAATGAATCATTAATGTTATCTTGATTACCAATAATATTAGTAAAAGCACTTGAGAATGCTTGCCATTTTGAAAGCCCCCATTGAAGCGTGGAAGCAGTATCTGAGGCAACTGAAAATTGCCAAAGGTGCGTTTTGAGATGTTGGCCGCTGGGAAGCACCAGCAGTGGCCCCATTGTTGCGTTGTCTGCTTTCAAAGGCAGTTAATGCAGCGTTTGCCTTAGAGGTAATGGAGATAAACTTATTGAGTATCTCAAAATGAGTTGAAGTGTCCTGCACTTGCAACTCTGAATTCCATAGTTGTTGATGTATCTTATTATACTTAATTCTAAGTGAACCTAGTTCGTTTTTACAGTCAATAATTGATAATAAGTGGCTTCAGTGTCCACAACATAATCGTTATAGCTGGTATGAACCAATCTATTTCCTGGTGTAAATTGTCTTTTGCATTGAAAAGAGCAGAAGGCTCAGGAAGTGAATCTTCCTCATGATTGGACATGCTTAAAAATTAACAGAAAAAACTGAGTGAATGACACAATAGTGCACTGTAGCAATGCGATTGCTGCGCCAATAAGCAACCTTGGGCGCTGGTCCAGTACGCAGAGAGGCACGCCTGTGGGTTTGAGGCAAGTTGTATCAAGCTTGCTGTGCGGCGAGTCAAGTAGCGAGCTCGCAAGGCGGTGTGGTATGCCGTGTGTTGTTTTCTCAATGCGCAATAGCCGTCTGTGACCAGTTCAGTGCAGTTCAGTCTCTCAGGGTACAAGATAGTTGATAGCTGGTGCATACACGTCGCAGCGTGCTTTGAGTTGCAGCCAGTACTGAAAATTTGAAACAAGTGTGTGAATGCTTAATATTATCTTGGGAAAATTATAATATGTGAAATAATGTAGAGAACTACAAATTTAAATGAAGTTAGGTCAATGACATTAATGACCATTGAGGTCTGACAATAACTGCAAAGGTATTAATGATATTAAATTATTAATGATATTGGTATTAATGATATTGCAATAAATGCAAAGGTATTAATAATGATACCTGAAATGAATATAAATTGAGTGCAATAAGGAAAGTTATTACTAAGGTACAATAATAATGATTTAAAAATGACAATAAGCTGTAAAAAATGCTCAGCAAATAACATACATAAAAAATATATGCGGCATAGGCCTTCAGTGATTTGAATGTCAAAATAGATTTCGACCTAACAATTAATAGGCGTTACTGGCCTTAAAAATATCACTTAAGAGCTAAGGGTAGCTAATAAATACAAATGAGGACAGTCCGGGTTGAATATAGGCGACATGGGCCTTCAATGAATTGAATGTCAAGACAGACATCAATTAGAACGAGTAATAGGCGACAGTGGCCTTCAATGAATCACTTGTAAGCCAAGGGTAGCTGTCAAATCCAATAAATAAATAGGCGTCGATGGCCTCAGTGAAATGAATGTCAAGATAGACATTAACTAAATAGTTAATAGGCGTCACTGGCCTTAGAATAACACTTAAAAGCTAAGGGTAGCTAATAAATATAATGAAGATTATCCGGGTAAATATAGGCGACATGGGCCTTCAATGAATTGAATGTCAAGACAGACATCAATTAGAACGAGTAATAGGCGACAGTGGCCTTCAATGAATCACTTGTAAAGCCAAGGGTAGCTGTCAAATCCAATAAATAAATAGGCGTCGATGGCCTCAGTGAAATGAATGTCAAGCTAGACATTAACTAAACAATAGGTAGGCGTCGGTAGCCTCAGTGAAAGAATGTCAAGATAGACATTAATAAAATAATAAGTAGGCGTCAGTGGCCTCAGTGAATCACTTGTAAAGCCAAGGGTAGCTGTCAAATCCAATAAATAAATAGGCGTCGATGGCCTCAGTGAAATGAATGTCAAGATAGACATTAATCAAATAATAAGTAGGCGTCAGTGGCCTCAGTGAGTTGAATGTCAAGATAGACATTAATAAAACAATAATGATGCATACGTAAATGAAAATTGAAAAGAACGATTTACATAACCTGAATAAAATTTTGAAGAGGAGATGCGGCCAGGCAGACAGGCAACGACTCCGCAATACCAACAGGAACAGGACATCAGCAAGCGATGAAGTGATTAGGCCATGCGATGACAAGCATGGAAACGTCCATTACAGCAGGCGAATCCCCCAATGGAAAAGTAGGCTGGAGCAAGTAGAATTCCAAACGAATAATCCGATCTTCAAATTGTGGAATTTTTGGATTGATTTCCAAACAGTAGAGATGATGCACTTGAAAGTTTGAGGTTCACGAGGTGAAGCCAATTGTAGAAAAATGGCAACTGAAGCTTACACGAGGTTGCAATTTTAGACAAAGTTTATCCAATTTTAACAGAGTAACTGAGTGAAGAACTCGATGAATAATGAATCACACTGAAGAATGGAACAAACGAATTAATTTGAAGAATATTCACACTTTAAAAAGGTTTTGTAGATCAAATGAATAGCGATGAAACGCTCACACGCGGTTGCAATTTTAGACAAAGTTTATCCAATTTTAACAGAGTAATTGAGTGAAGAACTCGATGAATAATTGAATCACACTGAAGAATGGAACAAACGAATTAATTTGAAGAATAATTCACACTTTAAAAAGGTTTTGTAAGTCCGATGAATTCAGATGAAAGGTGTAGACCGAGCGCAGGAAGCACACTCGCCGACCTCCATGAATAGATAGACAGGAAAAGCTAAAAACGCTAGCAACAAAAACGAGAAGGCGGAAATGTAGCCACGTACGTGAAACGTCCACAAACGTTTGGTGAAAAAGTGGCAAATAACTAAAAGGTAAGATGCCAAAAGACAAGATTAAATTCTAAAAAATCGAATAGCACAAATATTAAAATTGCAACGGCAAACAATCCGACGAAAAAATACGAATAAAAGTATAGAAAACCAGCTGATAGAGCAGTGGCAAAAAACCGCGACTGAGACGTCACTGATCAGCGCAGACGCACAAAAGACACAGCGCGCAGACAGACAGACATGATGACGACATGAAGTCTACGTAGTAGCGGAACGAATAACAAGTGAAACCGTTCCAATAAATGCTTTGTCAGATTTTACACTCGGTTCGCTCGCCGTATCCGTCTAGCCAGGGGCGGCCGACTGATCGTCCAAAAATGAGATCAGCGAGCTCGCCTGCATTTTTCATTTGAGCATGCTTCATTCCAACAGAAAGTCAAAATACTGAGAAAACGCAGAAAAGCTGAGAAAAACGTTGGAAAAACGCTGATTTTGGGCGTATCTTTAATGAAATATTAAAGTCACCTCATCACAAAATCTTTAGACCCTAGCTAAACCTCTGTATCAAGATTCAAGATTCTTTATTGCCAGAACAACTTTACATGTATGAGCACGTCAAAAATAATAACAATAATATAACACTGGTGAAATAAAAGATAAATTATGATATAAAATTAAGCTTATGATAAAAGAAATCGTATAATATATGAAGATATTACAATAACAATTTGTCTTAGACTTAGGAACAAACTACAATAATTAATGAACATTTTCTGTCTGTTTAAATTTTCTAATTGATGAAAGAACTGAGAAAATGCTGGAAAATTCATATTTTGGGCATATCTTTGAATTTATTGCAAATTCCTTCCAACACAACATTATTACACCCTAGCTGAGCTTCTGTAGTAAATTTGAACATTTTCTGTTCATCTGTTCTCGATAAAGCTGAGAAAGCGCAAAAAAACTCTGGAAAAACGCAGATTTTGGGCGTATCTTTGGCGTTATTTCAAATTCCTTCTTACACAAAAATTACACCCTAGCTTAGCTACTGTACTAAATTTGAACAATTTCTGAAAAAAGCAAAAAAAACACGCTAATTTGGGCGTATCTTTAACGTTATTGCAAATTCCTTCAAATACAACATTATTACACACCAGCTGAGCTTCTGTACTAAATTTGAACATTTTCTGTTCATTTTTCCTCAATAAAGCTGAGAAAGCGCAAAAAACCGCAGATTTTGGGCGTATCTTTGACGTTATTGCAAATTCCTTCTAATACAACATTATTACACCCTAGCTGAGCTTTTGTACTAAATTTAAACATTCTCTGTTCATTTGTTCTCGATAAAGCTGAGAAAACGCGAAAAAAACGCTGGAAAACGCAGATTTTGGGCGTATCTTTGGAAATTTTTCCAAATCCGTTCTTAGTGCGCCTCTAAAGGGCCAACTGTTCAGTTGACCCAAATTTGAACGTTTTTAGTCCGGTAGATTTTTAGTTCTGCGAGTGAATGAGTGAGTGAGTGAGTGCCATTTCGCTTTTATATATATAGATTATTTATTCATTTATTTATTCGTGGATAAAATATTACTAATCATATAAAATAATATGATTGGGTAGGAACAACAGGCTTGGCCCAAAACTATTCCATTCCCAAATTTTGATAATGTTACATGTCCATAAAAATAGGTTATGTTTCTACTGTAAATAGTTCAAGCTCAATTTTCGTCCAAAAATAAATATGAGATGCAAATTTTAAATTTAGAAGAATTAAAACACCAAACGAAAGTTAAATATTACACTTAATTATCACTGCACATTGAATTGATTAAGTATTTTATAAATTTTGAAGCCATAAATACACACAAATTCTCACTAAGAACAGCTGAATATACAATTTATATACGTATTATACGTATATTAATATACGTATATATAATTATACGTATTCATATAGGCCTACATATGTATGACTGTGATATGGATCCCCAACAATGGTTTTATTTTTGATGGTGTGTTAAGTAGGAGTAGGATACTACACATTGCATACTTTCGACATTATTCTATCAATACTTTGATAGTCAACATTCTATTTCCACATTTTTTCAATAAATTGTATGAATGTATTTATTTTCAGGCAAGACTGAGATTGCATTCTGGCATTATTTTTTATTAAATTGTATCCAATGTGTTTGTTTTATTTCATAGGGAAGACACGCTCTGCACTTGAGTTGACATTATTTCAATAATTGTATGAAAGTGCTTGTATTTTGGGGAAGTCAATGCTTGTATTTTAATTTATTTCATTAGATTTAATTTAATGTGTTTGTTTTGTTAGACTATGAAATGGTGACAATAGTGCCGACTCTGCATCAGCCAAATGACCCCAGCAACTTCACCTTCTTCAAAGCAGCCCTCGAAAACAAACATAAGGCTGGTATATTCCACCATCTATCAATAGTTGTACAGCTGATCTTTTGATAAGGATCTAAACGTATTAATATAATCTGATGTCAGTTTTCACCAGGTTTTTACTTTCCTTGCTCTATTACCATAGGTAAGGAAAGTATTGCTTTCCGAAAAAAATTAAGGTACCCCAATTTCCAAATTTCTATACGTTTCAAGGTCCCCTGAGCCCAAAAAAGTGGTTTTTGGGTATTGGTCTGTATGTGTGTGTGTGTGTATGAGTGTATGTGTGTCTGTGTACACGATATCTCATCTCCCAATTAACGGAATGACTTGAAATTTGGAACTTAAGGTCCTTACACTATAAGGATCCGACACGAACAATTTCGATCAAATGCGATTCAAGATGGCGGCTAAAATGGCAAAAATGTTGTCAAAAACAGGGTTTTGCACGATTTTCTCGAAAACGGCTCCAACGATTTTTATCAAATTAATAGTTATTGATAAGCTCTATCAACTGCCACAAGTCCCATATCTGTAAAAATTTCAGGAGCTCATCCCATCTATGCAAAGTTTGATTTTAGACTCTCAATTATCAGGCTTCAGATGCAATTAAAACAAAAAATTCGAGTGAAAAAGATTGAGCATGAACATCTCTACAATTAATGTTCAGTAACATTTCCACCTAAAATTAAAAAAAAAATAAGCTCAAAATTCGAGAAAATGTGATTATCCAATTGCAAACTGTTGATTCTATTAAATGATTCACTATGAAGAAATAGCAGACCTCGTATGTCTCCAGCGTTATTGTCCTGTCACCAGCTGGCTCAGATCTTTGTTTATAAGTAGACTTGAGATGCGCGTGAACACTAGCGTCAGGTGATCAATTTTCATAACGGCAAGGAAAGTTGTGTGAGTGCGCCACACCAGATTTTTTATATAACAGTACTACCGGTCCTGAGCCTAGAAAAAAATGGACGCTGTAGATGGTAGACTTTTATAGGAATTTCCACTAAGGAAAAAATTACCTTTCAGCTGTTTGAGAGGGTCAGTATGTCGAAATCACAGTTCCGGTGTAAAATAGTCCACGTTTGGAATATTAATGCCTGCCACCAAACGATGGCCATTTTTTTTTTTTTAATTTACGGATGATGGTTACATAGTGTTTCAAGTCAGTGTTTCTTGTAAAAAATATAAATAAATAGAATAAATAAATAAAATATGTCTATTTTAAATTCTTTAAGATTACAGTTGGTCAAGTTTTTAGTTAGTCAAGTTTTCAATTAGACCCTTTTGCGGAGCATGAGTTACCTGTTAGTGTTTGTGTTTGTGGCCTGTAGGTGGCAGAACAATGGGAACCTATACGAGCAGTCTACAAGAAACTGTGTCGCAACGATCTCTCTCTCACTCATCAAGAACTTGCCCAACTCAAGTGCCGCTATGTTCACCGAAATGTGCCTTTCCTAAGGTGAGAACTTTCAAAGTTTATAAAATTCCAAATAGAAATTGAATTTATTCAAATGCTAATCGATAAAACTTTGGATTTTCGTTTTATAATAAACATTTCAAACTTTAATGATCAATATTGTCTATAAAAACTTCGAAAAACATTAGCCTTCTATTCTAGAGCAAGATTCGTGTCATAGAGTCAGCACCTGATTAACATTGGTTTCTTTTTTGTCTTTAATCCTATAGTATTAAACGAGCAACTTCTGTTTATATGTTTACATGTTTAGATGTTTGTATTTCACCGGATCTCGAAAACGGCTCTAACGATTCTTACGAAATTCAGGACATAGTAGGTTATAATATGAAGATTCGATGCACTAGGTCTCATCACTGAGAAAACTCGCTGAAGAACATTAAAAGGATAATTATTAATCATCTTGGAAAAACAGATGATAATAATTTTTTTTTAAACATCTTTATTGTCCATAAACAAAATACAAAATAAAAAACTTACAAAATAAATATTCTAGATTATAATATTATGCTATTTTACAAATAAATTAAAATTACATGGATGGCACCACCCAGCAAGGGCAAAACCCTGACCGCTGAGTTAATCAGTTTAACGAATAATTAATTCGTCGTCTGTTGGTGATGGAAGAGTGAGTGAGCGATTTCATGTGTGTGGGACTGAGTCAGAATTATGATTCAGCAGTTGAAATTTTGTAATCATTCAATCAGGTACTTAGTGCCGGTTGCAAAAAAGCCGGTTATTTTCAATCCTGATTAATTCCAGTAGATCCATCTTTTTTAAATGGTTTTCTCTGATTTGGTTCACGTGAAGTTAATCAGGATTAAAATTTAACCGGCTTTTGTGCAACTGGGCCTTTGTGAGGGAAATTTTTGCATTCCTCTGGGAATCAATCTCAATTTACTGTGATTAGATAGAACATTTCTGTATGAATGTTATTATAATTTCTTCTTTCGTAATAAATTGTTTATGCTTTTGTACTCCAGAGCGAAGCTCGGTCCCCGATATTTAGATTATTCAAAAATTCAAATCAAATTTTATTCACAATTTCAAAAAAAAAAAACAATTTAGGGTCCTGCCAAACCTGTAGGTTTTTCGGCGGGTGCCCAATCACAAAAACAATATTAAGAACATAATTAGGTAATTTACTAGGCAACTATGTAGATTCTAAGCAGATAGCTTGTATCCTTTCAACTCCGCTGGTACCAAATTGTTTGAAACTAAGTAAAAATTTAATGAACTAGTGTTCCAAAATATTTTCAATCATACTCATATAGAATTAACAACATTTTTTTATGCCACCTTAATATGGAAAAGTTCACAACATTCCTGTGTCTAGTGTAAGTTTTTTATATAATATAAATGATTGTTGGAAATTATTATTAATTCTTCAAAAATATGAATTATCAATTACTTACAAAGCGCTACAGCCCTACGTGGACCTTGGCCTCCTCAACAATTTGCCTCCAATCATATCTATCACCTGCGCCTCCTCCAATTTCTCTCTCCAAGCACGCCAGATCTTTCTCCATCTTCTTGAAGCCAGCGGGTTTTGAGGCGATCTCTTCTCCTGTTCCTCCCATCCGTCCAGCAAGCATCTGTTTCTGTTTCTGGTTTGCTCCATTCGTTGTACATGGCCCAGCCGCTATTCTTCTAGACTAGAAGAATATCTTACCAATCTTCCCCTTGCAAGATGGTATTGACTTCTGCATTGATCCTTATTCTCCATTCTCCTTCTTCATATATTGTACCATGTATTCTTCTCAGAATTTTCCTTTCGAAGATCCTCGAAGCAATTATGTTTTGTGAACTAAGAACCCATGTTTCACAGCCATATGTTACTACTGGTCTTATCTGAGTTTGGTAAATTTTCATTTTAGTCCACCTTGATATAAGTTAGATTTCATCATATTTTTGTTTGCATAATGCTCTGTTGCCTTCTTCTAATTTCACTGCTGAGGTGTGGCCGTGGTCGAGTGGATCAGATGCTGGCTTCATGATTCAGAGGCCCGGGTTCAAATCCCGGCCCGGGCAAGACATTTATCTCGGGCCACTCCCGTGTTTCGGATGGATACGTTAAGCCGTCGGTCCCGGCTGCCTAAAAAGCAGTCGTTAGGTCATGTCAGAGGCCCTGAAATTGATCAGTTGCGACCTGAAAACTCTGACACCAGACCTGAGCCAGCCAGGTCACTCGATATTATTATTATTACTGCTGAGGTTGTTACCCACATTGAGCTC
Organism: Nilaparvata lugens; assembly: GCF_014356525.2. NCBI lineage: Eukaryota > Metazoa > Arthropoda > Insecta > Hemiptera > Delphacidae > Nilaparvata > Nilaparvata lugens. The sequence goes on from NC_052504.1 coordinate 101,736,763, forward strand.
TGTGCCGAGATATATAAATTTATCTACATTTTCAAATGTATATTCGCCAACTTCAAAATCCTCATTCGTTCTCCTTGTCAGAGATGAAGTAACTTTCATGTACTTGGTTTAGTTGGTGCTGATACTAAGTCCTATCTCTAGCCCTTCCTTCTCTTCTGTGAGGAACATTTCCTTCAGAGCCACTAATACAATGTCGTCAGCATAGGTTAGTCCTTGCTTGGATTTGAAAATGATATTCTCTGTCAAATTAAGTTTTTCCACCACTTTATGCAGAGCTAGGTTAAAAAGCAGTGCTGATGGTGCGTCTCCCTATCTTACTCCTTGTCCAATTTTAAATGATCTGCTCGTTCTACCTCCGACAAGTATGAATTATTGACCGAGCGTAGTGAGGTCTATGTTTCAACTCGATTTGCTTTTGTCTGTCTGCAGTAACGCGATTACGGCCAAACGCGTTGATAGAATTCGATGAGATTTGGCAGGAATATTCCTTTTTCAACTGCACGTTTTCTGAAATTTTGCATTTTAAGGATAATATGAAAAGAAAAGGTATTCCTCCATACTCTGATATCACTATATATCATCTACTTTGAAGATAGGATCAATCAGACTATAGAATTATTCATAATCAATCAGCTGACAAGTGGATTATTAATTGCATGCATTACACAGATGTCGGGCGTGTCTATTTCTATAAGGTAGGGTTTCAATATTTTTTATGATGCGTGCCCATCAGTATCAATATTCTCACATTTGAAAAACAAATTTAATAGGTGATTGAAAATAAAATAAAATTATTTAAAATGAACTGAGCAATGCTGAAGAAATTAATTTTATAATAGTTGAGAATATAGTATCTTAAGTCACAAGGATGGGAAGAGGCCTTTTGCAGGCGAGATGATGTTTCTAGTCGAGGCGTTAGCCGAGACTAGAATTTCATTCGAGCACTGCAAAAGACATTCACGTCCAAGTAACTTACTCTATTTTTTGTCATAGTAATATAGAAAAGAATAATTGAGAAACAGAAAACATTACTGCTTGTATTGACATTACTACATGCATTCTATAAACATAACCTAGTTTACAAGTTTCGAATCAGGAATTTCTTGATTGTAGTTGAAAATTTCCACCTGAAGCGCTAAAAGGCGGTTTTCGTACCAGTTTTGCCGTTCCTAATTCGGAACTATATATAGGAAACATACTCGACTGTAAAGAAAACATAAGATTTTATTACAGTAGGCTATAGTATACGGTACTGTAATGAGGATCATTTATGTTTATTTGTTCTACAATCAGCTGTTTACCGACTTGATTTCATGGATGTAAAACAGCTGAAATCGAATGACTATGACAAAAACTCTTTTATCAGATGGAAATATTATCACGACACTGGATAAATCATCATAAAAAATTCAAACGTGAACTGAGTTTATTAACATAAGTGAGTTTTTGATCGTGGAGAAAACAAATAACAGTATTTAAGAGTAAATTATGATTAAACTGTGAATTGTGATTCAACTGAATCAACTAGAACAGGTGACATCAGATACTTGTGGATGAGAAAACTGCGTGAGGTCTACTGTTCACAGAACTACAGTATATTCTACTCTATTTAAACAAAAAGAATATTCTTCAGATAGAATTGATCATAATTTTTATCAAGAATCAACAATTAATATTATATCACATCAAATATAACGCGGGATATCTTGAATCACAGCTTGGCCTATCAATCAAAGGTGACTTGGAAAATAAACTTTTGCGGCATTATGCCGTCCTATCTTTTCCATGACTTATATAACGTAAATCTCACTATGATAAGTATATGTACGACCAAAAAAATGTATCATTTTAATCCATTAATTTGTACAATGTTGAATTATCCTACTGTATCCGGCATATTGATGATATAATAATAATAATAGCTTTATCCATCTTCAGGATTGGGCCGTTGAAAGACGAAGAAGCCTATCTGGAGCCAAGAATTGTGCTATATCGTGACGTCATCTACGACAGCGAAATAGAGCTACTTAAGAAAATGGCTTTACCCAAGGTGAGTTATTATAAGCACAATATTCTATGAAACAATTGAGTTTTACTGTCTTTAAATTCAATATATAAGTAAAGCTATACAGTTGCTTTGAATTATCGCCTATTGGCCGATATTATGTTAATAGAATTCATGGAAACATCATTTTTGAAATTTTTCCATTCTATCATAGTTTTTCTATTTATCTTTTATTTAGAACTAGCTTACCCGGCGAACTTCGTACCGCCAAAAAGTCAATGTATCTCATGTCACACTTGACTTTATTTGGTGAATCATGAAATTTATCTGACAATCAATATTTTCATTCACATCTCAATACACGGACTTCCTGTGCTCAAAACTACCGTTTTAATTCCAGGAAACAATTTTATCACAGAGTGACGTGTTTATTACAGCTGGTAAGATGCTGAATCATATTATCACAACATGATCTTGAATTAATCATGATGATCTTCCCGTTCTACGTTAGCCGCTCGGCCGACAATTTAGAAAACATAGGTCTGTAAAATGGATTATTATATAAATATTATTAGCCCCTCGATCTATTAAAATTTCTGGTCAGAAACCATCCCCAATATTCACACAACATATTCCCAAAGTTTCATGCCGTTCTGTCAAGTTCGAGTCTATAGGGAACAAACAAATTTACAAACTAACACACAAACAGACATTCATTTTTTATATATAGAATAAGTTGTAAGAAGTACCTATACTATTATAGGCTAGATTAACACTAAGTTTTGTCAGGAATTTACATGCTAAATTATTTTCGAACACTTGTGTGAATGCCATCAATTGCTAAGACAATGATAATGTCAGACAATAATATATGACAATAATAATGTGTGCTTGAGATTATCTATTCACATGGCTTTTATAGGTGTGGAGTCCCTGGCGAAAGTTCCACCTCGCCTGAATTATATAATTTAAGCCGTCAACTGACCTCACAGCTTTAATATGAACTTGATCCCACTTAGCATTTTATTTGACAAAATTTAGGAAGAGAAGAAGTTTTTGGGCTATGACCTAGCTGTTTTCCATTCATATATTGTAATTTTGTTTATCTATTCATTAGATAATGAAATAATTCTGAATGATATGGACCGATTTTTGGAAATTCATATTAATTTATGAAAGTACGTATTTTAAATTAACAATCTTTATACAAATCCTATTATATTAAGCGAGCAATTTCTGTATTTATATATCTGGTTATTTATGTTTAACGGATCTCGAAAACGGCTCTAACGATTTTCACGAAATTTGTAACATAGTAGGTTTATGATATAAAGATTCGATTGCACTAGGTCCCATCCTTGGGAAAACTCGCTGAACGACATTAAAAGGATTCATCCTTGGCTGAAACAGCTGTGGATAGTAAAATAGTGAGTGAGCGAGTGAGTATGTGAAAAATCAAAATATCGCATCCCCGAAATTCATAAGATGACATATAGCCAGCTGTGAAATATGAACACAATCATTTTAGAGCATTGTGTTCTGTTTATCAATAAATAAAAATAACGAGCGAAGCTCGGTGCCCCGATATTTGAAAGTGAAAATTTCAAAGTTTTTATTACCTCCATTTATTACTGTCATCATCATCATCCAACTCATACTAGACTTGAAATACTTTTTTAAATAAGTTGTCTGGAATAAATTGAAATTGAAATATCACTCTAACCGAAACAAGGTCAGAACTGACCTAAACCGAAACATCTGGTCTTGCTTAAAGTGTTATATTTGATATATTTTATACTAAATATGAATTTAATATTTTTCATTGGTAAATTTCAATTATAGTAAAGTATAATATAGATTTCAGTTGCAAATTAAGTGATGGGAGAATAGAAAAAATTTGGAAACATTGATATGTAATAAATGTATAATGTTGAATGTAAGAACACACACAATACAAAAATCCGTGTAAGATATACTATCAGTTACTACTCAGAACAATAATCATGGAGAAAAATTCTATCAATATAGGCTTTATAGCAAAACTGAAAGGTTATCATTAAATAATAATGTTTTTCATTGTTACCAAGAAACTTGTTTGAGCAAACGTTTTCAGCCTCCAGTTATTTTATTGGCAAGAAAAGTTCATAAATAACTATAGTGGTCGGAATCATCTATTTCGTCAAGTGAATGTTTATTTTGTGACACTTCATTGTGAAGCATCCTATTGATACAAGTTCCAAAGGCTGGGGCTTGTATGGTTGATAACTCATCCATTGGTATCAATTTCCCTAAACCAACGTTTTCTTAATTACAAAAATTAGTTTTAAAAATAAAACATGTCAATAAAATACCGGAATAATGAAGAGAAAAACATTAGAAAAAAAATTTAATGCTCAAAATATATGTTAGTTGAAACATCCGGTATTCTAGACCAGTAAAAAATGAACGTTATCCGAAAGATCCGGTAGCTGAGACTGGTACGTTTTAGATAGATTGATGTTTACTTGATAACCGTGAGTTGGGGACTGACGAGCATTGTTGGAGAATGTTGAGGAATAGTGGGGGAGAAGGTATTAGAGCGGGCAGCAATTTTGCCACTATAGAAAATAGTTATTTGTATATCTAGAGTGAAAAGTACGACTTTTTCTCCCTGTGGGAAAAAGTTTGAAGCCCGAGGCGAAGCCGAGGGCAACAATTTTCCTGAGGGAGAAAAAGTACTTTTCGCTCGTGATGTACACAACATTTTTCCTCCATCTACATTTTTTTATAGAAACTTCAAATAAAATCATTTTAATACAGTAACTTACATATTGGTGGCAATGTTTCCTAACAACATAACCTAAAATCTAAAACCTAACAACCGATCATCTGATTGGCACTGCCGATTGCGCTATCTATCGGCAAAAGTTGTAACAATTATATCAGCTGGGAGGCTACCAAAAATGGCTGACTCCAGATCACGCGTTTCAGATTTGAAATGCAGATCAAAAATATTTGTTGGTTTGTATTTTGAATAGAATAAAATATTTTAAAAATAATTGTATAAATTTTTATTGTCTACTAATATTAAGAATATAATATCATACAAACATGTATTTCATGAGTTGATCAAATTTCTGGTTGTGGTATTGAATTCAGTTGACTCAATGACAGACACCTCTATTATGCTTTCTCATCTGAGCTTAGACCTTCTAGCCTATTAAAATTAAGTTTTTTAAATAGAGATGCTTCCCATGTTATTTAAATGGAGTCACTTTTCCTCCCTAGGGAGTTTTTCTGTTTTTACTACCGAGAGCTGAAAAGTGACACTTTAGTATTATGTTTCAAGGAGTAAAGTAAGTACTTTAGACAGTAGGTGGAGGAAAAATAAATTTGCCTCTGGTCTCACAGACCGGTGTTTCGGTTAAAGTGATATTATTCATTTTGGGGACCATTATACCTAGCAGTCAGGTCACATATATAGTCAAAACATTAGAGCTGATCTGGAGGTTTTAGATGAGTATAGGTACTCTGGAAAATATGAATTTTCAAAAATGGGTCCATAATTTGTAATAGGTCTAATACCGTATGAATCTCCAACAACACAATTCTATGAGATACACTTTATCCTTGGCAGTTGAAGGTGATGAATCTCAACAAGGCTTCGAATACGGTGGCATTGTATCGAATCAGCGCGGGAGCGTGGCTGTATGATGATGACCACCCATCCATTGAGCGACTGAGCAAGCGTGTCGAGTACATGACGTCACTTGATATGTCTTATGCTGAGTCACTGCACGTGACTAACTACGGCATTGGTGGATACTACGAAGCACACCATGATTATTTATCGGTAAAACTGTCAATTTTAATGTAATGACGAATAGCGTGGCAGGGTTTAATTAAATTTGTTTTGTAATTTAAAAGAACAATAGTATTCTTTATAAGTTCAAAATCCTATTATATTATTGAGCGAGCAATCTATACATATAAAAGCGAAATGGCACTCTCTCACTGACTGACTCACTCACTCACTCGCAGAACTAAAAATCTACCGGACCAAAAACGTTCAAATTTGGTAGGTATGTTCAGTTGGCCCTTTAGAGGCGCACTAAGAAATCTTTTGGCGATATTTTAACTCTAAGGGTGGTTTTAAGGGTTTAAAGTTCTTTTAGCATGTATATTCTTCTTATTCCAATATCTTAAAATTATAATAATTGAAATGTCCATACCATATGTTAATATAGAATTATAATCTAGAGAGAGTACCTCTTCGAAACAGTTGTTCTGGTAACTAAATTAAAAATTTTGTCAGGTTGGCATTAAGTTGAGTTGACTTTGTTAGGTTGGCACCAAGTTGAAGATTGAAATGTATTTATCCAGGACCTCCTAAATACCAATTTATCCAGTTAGCCAAAATTAGCGTTTTCTCAGCTTTTCTGCGTTTCCTCACCTTTTTCAATAATTGATGGAAATATATTTAAAAAAATTCAGTACACAGGTTTAGCTGGGGTGGAAGAATTTTGTTCGCCAAAGATACGCCAATATAGTAACAGGAGTATTTCGAGATCAAATTGACATAATACGTTCAAATTCAGTACAGAGGTTCCGCTGAGGTCTACATGCAGGCGAGCGAAGCGAGCCCGGTGATCTCAATTTTGGACGATCCCGTCGGGGGTCCAGGGGGCGGAGCCCCCTGGCTAGACGGATATGGCGAGCGAAGCGAGCCTTACGGCTAGTTTATGTATATATTTTTACTTTCTTTGC
>NC_052504.1:101748513-101753562 GCF_014356525.2 Nilaparvata lugens
GTAGCTGTGCTATACCTTGGAACATTTTTGTGAAATTTCGGGTTTTTGATGAATATCCTATCTGGTATTTCAGGTGGTTCCTCTCTATTTTGTTACATTTTTCTGTTCGTTTTTCTTTTTCCTCGATTATTTTCTTGTAAACGGCATCATTCAACGCTTGTATTTCTTTGAAGTATTGATTAGCAAGTTCTTCAGTGATTACTGCGGGATTATCCTGATCTTGATTATTTGGTAAATAATTCTGAATCGTCAAAACCTGTAAATTCATCACTACTTTCCATCATATTTACATTGAAAGGCCGTGAGAGACAATCAGCAACACAATTTGAGCGACCTTTTATGAATTCTACGGTGTAATCATACTCTTCCATTAACAATTTCCATCTCATTAATTTAGCATTTGGTTCTTTTAGAGAATGAAGCCATTGGAGTGGCTTGTGATCTGTTCTTAGGGTGAATTTTCTTCCATACAAATATGGCCTGAAATGTTTCACTGCCCAAGTTATTGCTAACATTTCTTTTTCAATAGTAGAAAGATTTTGTTCAGCGGGATTGAGTGTTCTAGAAGCGAATGAAATTGGGAGATCTTTATTGTCAGTCATTTGACTAAGGACCGCCCCTAAGCTTACATTGGATGCGTCTGTTGTCAAAATATATGGATCATTCAATTTAGGTAACTGCAATATTGGTGCGTTAGTAATTGCTTCTTTCAGAAAATTGACAGCTTCAATGAATTTAGGATCTTTTGGGTTTATAGTGGATGTTTTTCTCAATGCGTTAGTTAAAGGTTGAGCTATTTTAGCGAATCCTTTATCATTTTTCTGTAGTATCCTGCCAAACCTAAAAATTGTTTTATTTGTTTAGTAGTTTGTGGAACGGGAAAATCTTTTATTGCTTTTACTTTTTCAGGATTAGGCTGAATGCCTTTTTCCGAAACTATGTGACCTAGAAATAGAAGTTCTTTCTTAAAGAATTCGGTCTTGTCTAATTGTATTTTTAGTTGATGAGTTTTCAATCGTTTGAATACAACGTTCAGGTGTTTCATGTGCTCTTGTAAGCTATCACTAAAAATAATAATATCATCAAGATATACAAGAACATTTGGTAAATCACAAAATATCAAGTTCATTGTCCTTTGAAATTGAGGTGGACCATTTTTCAACCCAAATGGCATTCTGAGAAACTCATAATGACCATTTTCAGTACTAAAAGCTGTTTTTGGTATTGATTCGGGTTCCATTTCAATTTGATGGAATCCTGAAACAAGGTCAATAGCCGAAAAGTACGTTGCTCGACCGATTTTTGAGAACAAGTCTTCAATATTCGGAAGAGGAAATCTATCATCTTTAGTTTTGTTGTTCAATTTCCGATAATCTACTACAAGACGAACTTTGCGTTTTCCTGAAGCATCAGGTTTCTTCGGCACAACCCATAAGGGAGAGTTGTACGGAGAATTAGACGGTCTTATTATCTTTTGTTCGAGTAACTTGTTTATTTCATTACTAATATCCTGTCTAAATGAGATAGGATAGCGGTAGTTTTTTGAATAAACTGGTTCTTCGTCTGTAGTCACTATTTTATGCTTGAGCAAGTTAGTAGCAGTTAATATATCACCTTCGAATTTTATTATTTCGGGATATTTCATAAGAGTACTAATAATGCATTCTTTCTCTTCTGAGTTCATATGCTCAGTTCTCAATAAAGAAGTGATTTCGTCAATGGAGAGGGGATTATCGATCATCTCACCCATGTACAATTCACATTCTTCTACAGAAACTGTTTCGATACTCAACGTTTTGTCACAATCAGAAAAATATTCAATCTCAATAAAACCATTCCTATCAATATCAGTTACAATATTATACAACTGCAATTCCTTAATACTAACAACACATAGCTTATCTGATGGAGTGCAAACATTAGTTTTAATTTTCAATTCATTCCAACCTTTATTGATTTCAATATGATTCATTCCTAACAGTGGTATCGTGCAATCTTTCGTTATGAGACAATTGGTCTCCAAATCAATTTTTGCTTTCAACCCTTGCAATGTTTGTTTTCCAATAAGAACATCATAATTATCGCTAAAATCATACACATAAAATTTTTCATCTTTATCAACACCAAGCATATTCTTAACATTAATATTTACACAACCTTTTCCATTAGATTCACCAGCGGGTGTACGAATTTTATAATCACAATCAATTATTTTTGTCTGAGGAGAAACCATTTGAGGTTTAATGAAATTATATTTACTACCTGTATCGATCAAAATTCGTGAATCATTGTAATGAATATGAGGCAAATCAAGAGAGATCGTATTCAAATCTAATACTACGTTTTTGGATTGTTGTTCGAGCCTACTTCTAAAAAATGATTCATTTTCTCGCAAAGGTCACTTACAGCATTTTCCATAGAACTCATTCTAGCATTCATGCTTTCAAATTCGGAAAACTCATTTTCAGAAGATTCAATATTGTGAACTGGAAACTTTTGAAAGTTGGAAACTGTTCTCATGCTCACATCGTTTGATTTTTGATTCAAATTTGGTTGTTATTATTGAAGTTTGCATTTGGATTACGATTGAAGTTGTGATTTTGGAAACTTTGTCCATTACGAAATCTACTTTGAAAGGATTGTCCTCTGTTGAAATTATTTTGAGGCTGAGAGAAATTTCTCTGATTGAAATGATTTTGAGGTTGAGAAAAATTTCTCTGATTGAAATTGAAATTACAATTTTGAGATTGAGAAAAGTTTCTTTGATTTGAATTGTTTTGGTTTTGAAACTGATGGAAATTTTTCGGATACGAATTTTGATTGGAATTTGACGAGTTTTGTTTTCCTTCAGACTTACTGAAAGTTTGATTCATTTGTGTTACATCAGTAGTAAATCCTAAATGTTTCAAATGAGCACTACTCTTATTGATAATAGCCTGTCTTGCATCACTGAGGTCTTTGATTCCTAGCGTTTGTAGGTGAGCTCCAAGCTGGTGGTTGATTCCTTCGACTAAAATCATTACAATTTGTTTATCCAACTGAGATGAGATAGTTTCAAGAATTGGACCAGTTAGTCCATCGAGTTTGTGTCTTGAGATAATCACGGTTTTTTTGTTGCAGTCTATTTATGAATTGAATAGGGTGTTCTTTTTGGTGTGATTTCATAGCAAGCAGTTCCATAGTTAATTGTTCTACTGTCCTATTATCAGCAAAGTTGTTTTTCAAAACATCAATCAAATTTGAGAGGTCATCTACTGTACTGTTGAGGATTACATCTTTAGCAGGTCCATGTAATTTGTTTTTACAATAGTGAAGGAGAATCCAATGATTGTCTGCTGCTTCCGCGATACGATTATTACAATAGTCATTTTTCAATTTTTCGACAACTTCGAGAAAGCTAAGTAGTTCTATGGGTTTCCTGTATATTCAGGTATTATGTGTAGGTGATGTTTCGCAATTGGTCTTGAAATAAGGGGGTTATCATTGTGCTTTCACTGTTATCTTCACTGTCACTGATTGTAGATGTAGAAGACGTGTTACCTTGAACTGTGGAGTTGGATACAGCTGCAGCCAGAGCCAGGTACGATCTTAACCTTGGCCGGTAATCGATAAGAAGCTTATGGTCTGGTCTGCTATCCTTCTTGCCTTTCTTCCCCAGGATGGTGGTTGTTGGTTGTTGGTGTTGATGAGTCACTCTTCCACTTGACGGTCTCGATGATGGTTCATATCAGTTGCGACCCCGACTTTCGAATTTTCCGCGATCACTTGTGATTGATAATTGATCAAAATAACTGGCGGTTAAATGAACAGCACAATTTTCACGAAATTTTCACGAAAAACTCTTCAGGGTCCCTGTTCGGGCGCCAAACACGTTCACGTTCATTAAAACTCAGTTTTTAAAAAGAAATTTTATTTGCAAAAAATACATGTTAACACATCAAGTGGCTGGAGTAGACTAACTAAAATGAGCGCGCTGAGAGCGACACTAAGCGGTACTGACAAAAATAGTAGTCAGCACATCAATTGTTTAAGTTTACATAATTTATATATATATGGAAGGAACATAAAATGCTGACAGTTTCTGTGGGGAGGAGGATAAATCAATTAAAAATTGCCATCTTAAAAAAGAAAATTGTTTCTTAAAAACTTAGAAGTACTGTAATACAGGAACAGCTGATTTCATCGGCTATATTGAGCACTAGCCGTCAGGCTCGCTTCGTTTGCCATATCGGTCTGGCCAGGGGGCTCCGCCCCCTGGACCCACCACTGGATCGTCCAAGAATGAGATCAGCAGGCTCGATTCGCTCGCCTGCATTTTTCATGTGTAGGACGATGATATGTTAGGACGATCCAGTCGAGGGTCCAGACTAAACGTCTGGCTAAACGGATATGGGGAGCGAAGCGAGCCTGACGGCTAGTAATATAATACTCCCAGGAATAGCTCTGATTGAAGTAGCAGTGCCCAATCAATTTTTCCGCGATAAATGCATTTCAATCTTCAACTTGGTGCCAACCTAACAAAGTCAACTCAACTTAATGCCAAAATTATTAACTTAGTTACCAGTTAACAACTGTTTCGAAGAGGTACTCTCTCTAGATTATAGTTCTATATCAACATATGGTATGGACATTTTTCAATTAAGAGAATAAGAAGAATATACGAACTTTAAACCCTTAAAACCACCCTTAGAGTTAAAATATTGCCAAAAGATTTCTTAGTGCGCCTCTAAAGGGCCAACTGAATATACATACCAAATTTAAACGTTTTTGGTCCGGTTGATTTTTAGTTCTGCGAGTGAGTGAGTGAGTGAGTCAGTCAGTCAGTGAGTGAGAGAGTGCCATTTCGCTTTTATATATATAGATAGAAGATGTAATTGGAATGGTGATTCTCCTGTATTACGTGACTACTTATAAGTTTCATGAAACAGAGCCCTGTATTTATTTATTTATTACATACAAAAGCTCACAGAATAAATAAATAGTATTGGTAATCTTATATAAGTAATAATATACATAACTTACCTATATAAATTGGTTATTATTGTAATT
>NC_052504.1:101753662-101785469 GCF_014356525.2 Nilaparvata lugens
TGGGGACTAGTTTTTGAAAAACTTATGCTGGATTCATATGGAAAAATATCTGAAAACATTATATACAGGGTGATTCATAATTATGGTAAAATAATTTAATACGTGATAGTAGAGGTAAAAATAAGAAAAAAGTTCTCATAAACATATATCCATAAACGCTTCATTAGCGAGCTATACAGAGTGAAAGATTTCGCCCGGAATTCAGTTCCTCTGGTGAAATACACCGATGCTGAATTGTTTGGGGACTAGTTTTTGAAAAACTTATGCTGGATTCATATGGAAAAATATCTGAAAAATTGAATAAAACTAGTCTGGAAGCTGTAGTGTGAGTAGTTTTTGAGAAAAAAGTTGAAATATGCAAAAAATCTAAGTAGAAAAACACAGACTTCTACGTTTGATGCCCAATAACTTTCTTTAATGACCAGTAAACAAATAATTTTTCGCAATAAAAATTGTAGAGAATTTAATTCTGAAAAAATGATGTAAGCTGTGTAAACTAAATTTAAATAAAAGTTGGATAAAATGTATTCTTATGTAGTACATTACACCACAAAATTTGCTGTTTTATGAGGAGAGAACTAATAACTCATAGGTTGTAGCTGATTGCAAATAGAACATTGATTTTAAGAACAGCTGTTCCAAAACAGCTGATTTATTTTGTTTTAAATAAAAAAATATTTAAAGAAATTATCAGCTGAAAATTATTTTCAGAAATATTTTAGCTCACTGTTGAACAAAAAAACAAACTGTAAGTTAGGCCTACTGTAGCCGCGCTGTGTTTTTTGTTTAATCTATTAACCAGTTATTTGTAACCATTCACTTTGCTTTTGTGTTAAGTGTTAACTTTTTAAAAAATGGCAGGTAATTTTAGACATTATTCATACTCCGAATTAGCTGACATGCATTTAATGTATGGAATGGGACACTACTGTAATAGTACTGAAGCAAGACGTTTGTATCAAGAGAACTTTCCTAACCGAGTATGTCCAAGTTCAAGGTTTTTTGCCACTATTCATCAACGTCTGTCTGAAACAGATTCTTTGATATCCAAAGAGCACATTTATGCAGGCAGACCCCGATCTACTAAGACTGTTGAGTTAGAAGAACAAGTTCTTAATGAAATTTATGAACATCCCGAGAAGAACACAAGAGAATTGTCAGTGCAGTTTAATGTCAATCAATCTATTATTTGGAGGATACTAAAAGAGCAACAATTACATCCATACCACCTCCAGAAAGTTCATACTCTATTGCCACGAGACTGTATTCCCCGTGCTGGTATTTGCCGATGGTTTTTAGTAAAACTTGTTTACCCAAACTTTTTAACAACCGTTTTATTTACCGACGAGGCACACTTTACAAGAACAGCTATCGTTAACGTCCACAACTAACATATTTGGGCAGCTGAGAATCCTCATGCCATCAATCCAATCTTCCACAACATCAGTTTTCAGTAACATTTGGGCAGGAATCATAGGAGATCATCTACTTCTGTTCGAGCTTCCTCCCAGGCTTAATGGCATGATCTACTAGTCTTTCGGTATAAGTTTAATGTCATTTAGATATGCTACTTTCATATAAAAAAAACTTTTCATAAAAAACGAATATTTTATTTGCAATCAGCTACAACTTATGAGTTATTAGTTCTCTCCTCATAAAACAGCAAATTTTTGTGGTGTAATGTACTACATAAGAATACATTTTATCCAACTTTTATTCAAATTTAGTTTACACAGCTTACATCATTCTTTTCAGAATTAAATTCTCTACAATTTTTATTGCGAAAAATTATTTGTTTACTGGTCATTAAAGAAAGTTATTGGGCATCAAACGTAGAAGTCTGTGTTTTTCTACTTAGATTTTTTGCATATTTCAACTTTTTTCTCAAAAACTACTCACACTACAGCTTCCAGACTAGTTTTATTCAGTTTTTCAGATATTCTCCCATATGAATCCAGCATAAGTTTTTCAAAAACTAGTCCCCAAACAATTCAGCATCGTGTATTTCACCAGAGGAACTAAACTCCGGGCGAAATCTTTCACCCTGTATATCTCGCTAATGAAGCGTTTATGGATATATGTTAAACACGTTCACGTTCATTAAAACTCAGTTTTTAAAAAGAAATTTTATTTGCAAAAAATACATGTTAACACATCAAGTGGCTGGAGTAGACTAACTAAAATGAGCGCGCTGAGAGCGACACTAAGCGGTACTGACAAAAATAGTAGTCAGCACATCAATTGTTTAAGTTTACATAATTCCTCCCTCTTAAGTTTTTTTTGTCCCGAAAAATAAATTTAGGACACTCAAAAATTACAAAATTAGAATGAAGTTACAATTAAAGTTTACTAACTTAGATCTAATTTCTAGTGGTACAATATAGCTTATGGTAGGGGTTGATGATATTGGTACTTGTGTATCAATTCGGTAATTTAGAACACTGGTTGGCTTCTTAAATTGTAATAAACGATTATTAAAATTACAAGAAGTATAAATGTACTTAAAACAAAAATTACAATGTGGCGTGTCTTAAGGACGAAAGAATCTTCAAAATTTATAAAATCAAAATCTCTAGGTTCAATATCATCAGTTTACTAACATCTTCAAATCGATAAGTTTAGTATGAATTTTATTTGGTACATGACTTAATTTTTGTGCATATGTGGTAACTGAAGTAAACGGTAATTTTACATCTGTCATTTCATCATTGATATCCAGATTGATAAGGAAAGATGAAGGAGTATTTATAGTGCCATTATTGATATTAATTTGATCAAACTTATATCCTAAAATACAATTACAATTTTCGAAATAATTCATAAATGGTCTATCATTATTATTTCTATTCTTACACAACTATCCAAATCCTTATTATTTACTACAGACAAATACAGTTATCATGTATAATTTCTCCTGAAGTACAGAAAGAAATAGAAGAGAATTTTGACAATTGGTCAGTTTCCAAAGCTTTTTGTTTTGAGACACAGATATAGATTTTTCTTTCAATTTCATGGTGTGAACATTTTGATTCCATTTCAACAGGATAGGACAGAAGGTCATATTTTTCAAATAAATCGTTTAATTTGGTAAATGGATGTAAGTTATAACAGATTTCGATAAAATACAAGTGCTATTACTAATTTCCCAAAAATACTGGAATCTCTACTAGCTAATGAATAATTCTTATAATAATTAATCTACGAAAATCATTAAAGCTCAAAATTGATGGATGAAGTTTCCCTTCTTTGCAATACATCAACGAGTTAACAACATCATTTATTTCATCATCCAACAATTGTATAGTCAAAGTAATTAAGTCAACAGCTTGCATATTTTCGACAATATTGGCAGTTTCGTTAGTAAATTTTCTATGCTTATTATTTTGAATTAATATGCTCAACATCGAAATTGAATTTCTTAATTAACTCATGGTTCATTCGAAATTATGTTCTTCATTTTTAACAAGATGTAATTCATTATTTTCTATTTTACCAATAACTTTGTCGAGGTGTTCTTTGTCGTCAGCAGTCATAAGTCCTGTCAACCATGATATGGCGTTTCCTAATCCGTTCATTAGTCCACGTTTTACCTTTTATTTTTATTTCAGAAATCATTTCTAATTTAAAATATTGGTTGAGTGAAATTTTCTTCAAAGATTCAATAATGTCAGAGGATATGTAAGCGACTTGCAGATTATTAATATGAGTCTGTAATTTCAAAGATTGTATTTTAAGGTCAGTCACGTTAGTGAAATGGATAACTTTGTATGTGTCGTTATGAGCATAGATTGTCCTATTTTAATCGGAATTATTCCTGCTGTCTTTGTCAAGTCTGTCAGTCTGTACGTCAACGTTGCTGGGATCAGGAACAAGAGAAGGATGGTCATTGCCTTCATCTGCAACAATTAGATTATCTTTTACTTTTTTACGAGGCCTTTTCATTCTGTTAGGGTGGATTTTGATTAAATTTCTTTTCAGTTTAAACCTATCACCTTCCTTAGTAGCTGTGCTATACCTTGGAACATTTTTGTGAAATTTCGGGTTTTTGATGAATATCCTATCTGGTATTTCAGGTGGTTCCTCTTTATTTTTGTTACATTTTTCTGTTCGTTTTTCTTTTTCCTAGATTATTTTCTTGTAAACGGCATCATTCAACGCTTGTATTTCTTGAAGTATTGATTAGCAAGTTCTTCAGTGATTATTGCGGGATTAATTGGTAAATAATTCTGAATTCCGAAAGTTAGTTCATTTGGCTTAAGTTGATTTGATCTTTTATCGAACTGTTATAGGTTCGCAAAGCTAATCGAAGTTTTTGTTCAACACTATATTTGGGAATTTAATTTCGAGTCCTTGTAGAATTTCAATAATTGTGGAGTGTGTTCTTTCTATTAGTCCTTGAGATTGGGGATGATAAGGTGTGGTGAAGTAAGTTTCAATACCATTTATTTCAGTGAATTGTTTGTATAGTGCATTGTTGAATTCTAATCCGTTATCGGATTGAATGCATTTGGAATTGGGAAAACTGAAAGATAGTTGTTTAGATTTTTTATTATTTCGATACTGTTAGCTGATTTCAATGTGTAGGCGGAAAGTCTTTTAGAAAATTGTGAGAAAATTAGACAATTGTGAGGATTTTAATATTATTATACGTGAAAGTGTCAATCTGAAGTTTTCGAAAGGTTTAGTAGGTGTGGGAGTTACTTGAATTTAGTTTAATTGGGTTTCTTTCATACTTGGTTTTCAAACAGATTTCACATTTATTTACAAATTCGGTTACGTCTTTGTGCATTGCGGGCCAATAGTAGTTTTTACGTATTTGTTTATAATTCTCGTTAATTCCTCTGTGGAAGTTTTTGTCTTCATGACATCGAGCTATTATCATTGTTTGTTCATCTACATCAGTTATGTCGGCGTTTATTATTTTGTAGATTCGGAATTTTATGTTGGGAACTATTTTGACAATTCATTAGTCATTGTACTTAGAATTTCTGTTTTTAGAGCTTCAAACAATGGACTTTTATTTGAAAATACTATACCGTACACAGTATCAGGTTCAATACTCTCGTATTTCTTCTACGTTGTTTCTAATGTCACGTGCGTCTCTGTATTTGAAAATTATTCTGTTTTTATTAAAGATCTTTTTGAATTGGGGTTTTCCTTTACCTCGTGAAATAACTATTTGTTTGCTTCAGTGTTTATGATACTATTTCGTCCATTATACCTATTCTATCATCTGAACTTTCTTGAGAATGTTGTGTCATTAGTGAGTCATTGTCATTATCATTATTAGTATTATTTACAAGGTTTTCGTTGCCAGTTTCCACATAATTTTCATTAATATTATCAATATTTGCATTAACTATCGAATTGTTACCTAATTGTTCATCAAGATCATTCAATATACTTTCATTTACCGACGGAGGAGCTTCGTTGTTATGGAATCTTAGCAGATCATTGATATCAATGTCATCGTACTCATCATTGTTATTGACATTGTCGTTGGCATTGTTCACATTATTTTCCGCGGGAAAGCCTTGGATAATTCTGAATCGTCAGAACCTGTAAATTCATCACTACTTTCCATCATATTTACATTGAAAGGCCGTGAGAGACAATCAGCAACACAATTGAGCGACCTTTCATGAATTCTACGGTGTGATCATACTCTTCCATTAACAATTTCCATCTCATTAATTTAGCATTTGGTTCTTTTAGAGAATGAAGCCATTGGAGTGGCTTGTGATCTGTTCTTAGGGTGAATTTTCTTCCATACAAATATGGCCTGAAATGTTTCACTGCCCAAGTTATTGCCAACATTTCTTTTTCAATAGTAGAAATATTTTGTTCAGCGGGAGTGAGTGTTCTAGAAGCGAATGAAATTGGGAGATCTTTATTGTCAGTCATTTGACTAAGGACCGCCCCTAAGCTTACATTGGATGCGTCTGTTGTCAAAATATATGGATCATTCAATTTAGGTAACTGCAATATTGGTGCGTTAGTAATTGCTTCTTTCAGAAAATTGACAGCTCCAATGAATTTAGGATCTTTTGGGTTTATAGTGGATGTTTTTCTCAATGCGTTAGTTAAAGGTGAGCTATTTTGGCGAATCTTTTATCATTTTTCTGTAGTATCCTGCCAAACCTAAAAATTGTTTTATTTGTTTAGTAGTTTGTGGAACGGGAAAATCTTTTATTGCTTTTACTTTTTCAGGGTTAGGCTGAATGCCTTTTTCCGAACTATGTGACCTAGAAATAAAAGTTCTTTCTTAAGAATTCGGTCTTGTCCAATTGTATTTTAATTGATGAGTTTTCAATCGTTTGAATACAACGTTCAGGTGTTTCATGTGCTCTTGTAAGCTATCACTGAAAATAATAATATCATCAAGATATACAAGACATTTGGTAAATCACAAAAGTTCATTGTCCTTTGAAATTGAGGTGGACCATTTTTTCAACCCAAATGGCATTCTGAGAACTCATAATGACCATTTTCAGTACTAAAAGCTGTTTTTGGTATTGATACGGGTTCCATTTCAATTTGATGGAATCCTGAAACAAGGTCAATAGCCAAAAGTACGTTGCTCGACCATTTTTGAGAATAAGTCTTCAATATTCGGGAGAGGAAATCTATCATCTTTAGTTTTGTTGTTCAATTTCCGATAATCTACTACAAGACGAACTTTGCGTTTTCCTGAAGCATCAGGTTTCTTCGGCACAACCCATAAGGGAGAGTTGTACGGAGAATTAGACGGTCTGTTCTGAACAAAGCTCAGGCTAGAGCTACCAGAGGACTGTAATTTACTATTCAAATAATCAAATACAAACAAGGGGCAAAATTTAATCTTCAATTTGAGCCAGGTTATTTGTACAGTTAAACTCTGCATTAATGAACAATAAAAAAGAGCAAAAACTCACCAGATTTATTCCAATCTTGATTACTTGCCTTCGAAGCCTTTATTAGGTGTTTTGGTCAGGTTCAGGGTGGGATGAAATCGGGGAAAAGACAGGTTCTCGCTTCCGGGCTGCCTTTTCGCGTTCAACTTGCAGGCTATACACTGTGTTTCGAACAAAGCTCAAACTGGATTCTTTATAAATTCAAATCTGATTCAATTAATTCAATTCAATACTATTTATGCTGTTATATTCATAATTCACACACACGACACTCAAACAATTATTACAAGAAATTTCCGATCGAAATTACATGACAAACACACAATTTGGTCTTGCAACAAGACAACGGGCTGACAAGACAAGATAGACTGGGGCTTTTACATCGACAAGGCCAAAAACAGCTGGACGGTCTGCGCTGGCACAAACACAAGCTGCTATTGGCAGAACTGCAGTCTGGGATTTTGGCGCTACAGTTTGAATTCTCTGGCCAGACCATACCCCCGCTCTGAAAAATATTTTTCAGCCAAGTTACAAAAACTGAAAAACCACAGAAAGGAAAAAATCCAGACATGCCAAAAAGAACAAAAACACCAACACCAGAAAACAACACAAAGAAAAAATGCAACAAGCACAACAACTATGAGCTGGGAGTGGATATAATTTGTTACTGGTCTTTATGAATACCAGTTTAGGCAAACACTCGCCACTTGAACCTCGCCATCACTCCCCGGAAACACTTGTTCAATGACACCCAGTGGCCACTGCAATGGAGGTGTGTTTGGTTGGTCTACTACCACAACCGTTCCCACACTGATAGAAGTGGGTGATTTCAACCATTTTTTACGACTTTGAAGTTCGTGCAGGTACTCTCTTCTCCATCGGTTCCAGAACGATTGAATAGGTGACTGATCAATTCATACTGGTGAGATGATTCACAGGGACACTGTCCATGTCCCGCATGGGAAATGATTTCAACGGTGTTAGAGTCAAAAAGTGCGCTGGGGTTGAAGCCAGCGGTTCACACGGATCCTCACTCAGTACACACAGTGGGCGGGAATTCAGGACACCTTCAATCTGCACCAATACAGTGTTCAGTTCCTCATAGGTGAGAAGTTGATTGCCAATTACTCGGAACAGATGCAACTTTACAGATTTGACATTTGCCTCCCACAGACCTCCAAAATGCAGTGAACCAGGGGGAATGAATTTCCAATCAATTTTGTGTTCAGCGAGTTGACTAGTGATGTGGTTTGAAACTCGGACGAGTTCAAAAGTTGAGATATTTTTTGCAACTGTTCCTTGGCACCTACAAAATAGTACCACAATCGGAATAATCACACGACAGGGTCCATGACGTGACAAAAAACGACGAAACGCAGCTAAAAACATGGGTGTTGATAGATCCGATACCAACTCAATATGTACCGCTTTGTTGCCATACACACAACAGACAAATGTAGGCTTTCAAAACACAAGGATTACGACGTCTCGTCATAGTAATACGCAGAGGACCAGCGTAATCCACACCACAATTTTCAAATGGTTGCATTTTGACAAGCAGGCAGGTCACCCATTTTGGAATAATTGCATTATTACTAGGTTGAACACGGAAACAACGATTACACTTAAAGACACAAATACGAATAATAGAGCGAGCAGACAGTATCCAGAATTTCTGTCTGATCAAGGACAACAATAACAAAGGTCCAGCATGACAATTCTTCTGGTGATGATAATCAATTAACATCGAATGAGAGCGTCAGATTTTGGTAAGATCATCTGATGACAAGTCTCAAATTCAAGTCCAGCATGAGACAAACGACCGCTGACGCGAATCACACCTCTATCAATGAATGGAGACAGGTGACGTAGGCACATAGAACAATCCTCTCCCTTCTCTAATTGCACAAATTCAGATGAAAAATGTATCTTCTGTACCACTTTACATAGATACCTCTCAGCAACATCGAAATCTGATTCTTCTGATGGGGTAAGATTCGTAAGAATTTGAGAACAATAATTACAATTCTCAAAAGACGACCATAATCCGAACAACGACCAATCAATAGATATATTGCATTGCTGTTACAATCAGGAGATTTTGTGACTGTCAACACTGATGGTTTTTTCGCCTCCGGTGGATCCACGATCTCTTCCATTTGAGCTCGGACGGGCCAATCGCATTCATCCTCTGCTATCCATGATGGACCTGAGAGCCACAACGGAAAGTTCACAAGCTCAACTGGTGATAAACCTCTAGACAAACAGTCAGTGGGATTTCCAATTCCGGCAACATGCATCCACTCCTGTATACAAGAATCCTGTATTTTTGTGACACGATAACCAACAAAAGTTTGCCATTTCGCGGATGGAGCATTAATCCAACACAAGGTGACTGTAGAATCAGAGAGTGCTACAATACGAGACACATGACAACGTTCACTAATAATAGTTACTACTGAATTCATGAGTTCTGCCAACAAGAGTGCCGCTCACAACTCCAAACGAGGTATTGAAACAACTTTAGATGGTGCTACCTTGGGCTTTGAACACAATAATACAACTCTTGGCTCCTCGCTCTCCTTCTGCAACTTCACATAGATAACTGCACCATAACCAGACAATGATGCGTCACAAAAACCAATCAAACTGATGTGAGAATCCTGAAACAAACCAACGTGATGTGGAACAGCAAATTTCAACAATAGAGGCAACTCTTTTTGACAATTCTCCCAAAGAGTGCATATAGACTCAGGCGGCTTCTCGTCCCAATCCACTCTTAATTTCCACATTTCTGGACAAGACATTTTAGAAATAATGTAAATGGTGACAAGAGACCAAGTGGATCATAGATACGAGCCATCACTGACAGAATAGAATGCTTAGTAGCGACGACCTCACCACTCTTGACTGAAAACTGAAACAGATCAGTACTAGGTTGCCAATTCAATCCCAAGATAGCCAAGGAGTTGTCTGCTTCGAAATCCTTGTACGAAAACATTTCTCTTCCTCCGAGAATTTCTCCAACATTGATGGCGAATTTGAAGTCCACTTTGTGAGCAAGAACCTCCTCCCTCAAACAGCTGCTTGGACTGACGATACAGCTCCGCGGCCTCTGACTCTGTGGCGACAGATGTGACTAAGTTGTTCATGAACATGTCTCTTGGTATTCTCGCCTTGGCTGCTGGAAAACGATTTCCATCCTCCTCTACAAGCTGGTGGACGGTGCGAAGCGCCAAATATGGAGAGCTTGAAACACCAAAAACAACACAATTGGCTGATAAATTTCGATCGGATCCTCCGGCGAAAATCTCCACAATACGCGCTGATAATGACGGCAGGATCCTCCACTAATATCTGTCGATACATTTGTTTAATGTCGGCAGTTAGTGCGATTGGGAACAAACGAAAATTAACTAACAAAACAAAAATGTCAGTCTGCAATTTGGGACCAGCATGAGAACCTGGTTCAATGACAAACCTGATGATGTTCTGGAACCAGCATCAAATACAATTCGGATGGGCGTGGTAGTGCTGCTTGCTTTCACGATGGCATGATGCGGTATGCAGTAACCACCTTGGTCTGTCTGATCTGCTACAAATGACATGTGACCCTGACGTAGGTAATCGATCAATATTCATGATATGAAATACGAGTATTGCTGTCAAGCTCTAGTTGTCTCTCCAAAGTCAGCAGTCTGTGTCAGCAACAGCATACGAATCTCCCAAGCTGCTGGGTGGCTCCACAATGACAAGGCAACAACAAAACGACCAGAATTAACACGATGTACAGACTTCCGAAAATTTACCTCACACTCCAACTCTTCCAGTTTCAGTTGACAGCTTGGTGCAGGGCATGATTCCAACTCCCAAAAACGTTCCACATAACTATCCAACGATGGACTACTAATGAATGGACTACAGATGGCTGTAAAACAATTCGACACATTTGTTGTTGGAGTGAGAATCAGCGCTCTCCCCATCAGAATGTGACCAAGACACTATTAACAGTCATCAATTCGTGCAATTCACCTGTACTAGGACACCCACGTAGCAAGTGAGGAACTAACTCAGCAACAATGATGCCATCTATTCTACTAGGAAGGTAGAATTTGTCGTCAGCCAGTGTGAGATTTTCAAGATGATGAAGTTTGGATCTGTCGATTTCACAAGAAGGCAACTTGTCGATGATTTTATCTACCACTGTGGCATCCATCGAAAACTTGATGGTAGGATCCAACTTCGACTGAATCGACACACAAGTACGACCTCGAACTTCACTAGTACCACCACCAATTCACGAACAACGGTTTTCATGGGCTGGAATGGTAGTCTCAAATGCCGACACAATTTGGCTGTAACAAAATGACACTGACTCCTGGTGTCAACCAAGAAACGAACATCACAAAGCTGATCATTACAATCTCGAACATGTGCAGACAGTTGACAACACAACGGTCGAATTTTCTACATCGTTGGATGTAGAACAACAACTAATAGGTGATGTGCCACCTGCCTTGTTCAGTAAATGTCTATAAGACAGTGAACTGTCTATAAATGTCTGCTTAAATCCAATGTGTGTGATTAATCAAAAAATTACAAATTTAAATTCATCCGGCCTGGGACCAAGAAATGTTCTGATTTCAAATAATTCTTCATTTGAAAGGATTTTTTCGTTCCCAGACATTATACTTTTCCACGGTCTTAGAACTAGACTAGGTCTAAGTTACATCAAACGATAAAACGCCAGGAGCACGTTGGTTATTGATTGAAAACTAGGTTATAGACCAACGTCGACTGTGAACTACAGAGAAGAAGAAAAGAAGTAACAGCTGGTTTCAATGATGACAAAGATATATAGAATGGCCTGGTAATAGTTTTGAACAGCCTGAGAATGAGTATAATACGTAGTGAATCATTTAAAAATGTGATGTAGGCTGTGCGAGCCAGACTCGCACTGTGTCTGTGAGCGTAAATTCTGAACTGCGAGCTCTAGCCGTAGCACGTCATTTCAGCCATTTAAGATGTTTCCGAGACCGTCCGAAATGTGTTAAATGAGGGAGATGAAAAGAGAGAAAGATATATCTCTCTCTCTCTTTCTAAAAATAGATTTTCCCTTCCCTTGCCCAGTGGTGATGAGGGGGATGAAAAGAGAGAAAGATATATCTCTCTCTCACTCTTTCTAGAAATAGATTTCCCCTTCCCCTTGCCCAGTGGTGATGAGGGGGATGAAAAGAAAGAAAGAGATATCTCTCTCTCTCAAATAGATTTTCCCTTCCCCTTGCCAAGTATAGATGAGGGGGATGAAGAAAGTGAGAGAAAAAATAATTTTCCTTTGAGGGGAGAAATTCCCTAATGCTATACTGACAGATTAAAGTGAATCCTTCTCTCTACATCTAATGCTATACTGTCAGATTAAGTGAATTGAGAAATTCCCTATCTCTCTACATCTATTGCTGTACTGACAGATTAAACTGAATCCAGAGAGAGAGGTCAATGATCTAAGTTCTTCTACATTTTTTATCTGCAATATCGTCTACATCTATTGCTATACTGACAGATTAAAGTGAATTGAGAATTCCCCATCTCTCTCTCTACATCTATGCTATACTGACAGATTAAAGTGAATTAGGAAATTCCCTCTCTCTCTCTCTCTTCTCTCTCTCTCTCTCTCTCTCTCTCTCTCTCTCTCTCTCTCTCTCTCTACATCTAATGCTATACTGACAGATTAAAGTGAATCCATATCACTACAGAGAGGTCAATGACTCTCTCTACATCTATTGCTTAATAATCTAATGCTATACTGTCATATTAAAGTGAATTGAGAAATTCCCTATCACTCTACATCTAATGCTATACTGACAGATTAAAGTGAATCCAGAGAGAGGTCAATGATCTAAGTTCTTTTACATTTTTTATCTGCAATATCGTACAAGCATTTCCAAAGTTCATTGGAATTTTCAACAACAGATAATGGCGAATCATTTGTACAATCATAATGTAGATGGCCGCTGTCCAGTATATCGAGCAATTCGATATCTCAGATAAAATTGGAAAGTGTACATTTTCTGTTTTTGTTAACAATAAATCAGCATCTTGACATCCTGTTGAAAATTTAATATTCTTCGCAATTGAATCAAATTCATTAAATGAAATTCCCATCAAGAGACGAGTTAATTTTTTGAATTTTGAAAAACCATAACACTGCATGTTAATGGCTTTCCAATGTTTGGCATGTGTCTCTGTTCTGTAAATTTACAACGTGCACGTGTTGTACTTATTAGGAACAACAGTTGCTTGAAGGGGCTTGTGTCTCACTTCTATGAAAAAGATCACACCACACGCGTTGCTGTTGTCAGGTCTAGCTCTGACCGGCTAATAAAACTAAAAAGTGAGTGGGATATTGGAATGAAAAATCATTTGAACACAGAAAACGTTTTTTTACACATTTCACCACAACTATTCATAATTTCATCTTCAATTTTAATTAACTTATCTATACACAAATTATGAGGACGATAATAACATAGATAGTCTCTTATGTCATTTAAATTAACCGTGCTTAGAAAAATGTCTCTTAATTGTTTCGCCAAACTATAATTTTCACGAGTTGATTTCCTAATTGCACTTTCACACTCATCATACCAATCAATACAGTTTTTCAACCTCACTTCCAACTCATTGTCAGCAGCCAACCACTTTCTCGGTGCCATGATAAGTGAATGAACAAAACTAAGTGTAGGCTGGCACTATTATGGAGTAATTAAGTGGCCTTTCTTCATTAATTGCAGACAGACAACATGTACATGCTTTATGCAGTCTCAATGCATGCATGCAATAAACACACTGAATCTCTTTTCTGTTGTAGAAGAATCCATAACAAGCAAAGTTTCTTTTCTGCGAATTTGTGTACATCGCGGCCATTTTCATACTTGCATTCGATTGTTTTTACAAATGAAATTATTTGTTTGATACTATTTTCAAACAACAAAGAATTATAATGTTGAGCAGAGAACAAAGCACAGCGTCCATCTGGTCTATTTTATGAATGTTACACACACCATAACACCATGAACTAGTGAAAAAGCTGAAATCAGGTTTTGCAAAATCCTCTGGTATACATTGAACGTTAGTATGTAATCTTCTTAAAAACTTTGCTTTCTCAGTTCCTTTTGTGAAAATTTTCTCATAACCTACAAGGTAATCACGTATTAACAAGTCAGTGTATTCTAAATCTCCATCCTCCCATTTTATTTTATGATAGTGATGTTCTAACCATGTTACATCGTTATACAATTTTGCACTCAATTCTGTCTTTGCAAATGGTGATTTGAAATGGAATACAATATAATTATTCAACTGATCAATTATGGCAAGTTCTTTCACAATAATTTGATTACAATCTTGTTTAAACCAGTGAAGATCAACTGCAGCAATTTTTGTACTCGCTTGCTTGTCCACTTCTTTCTCTTCGGTGGGCTTGTCGAATCCTCCGTCTTTCTCCCTCTCCTCCTCTTCCCGTTTCTGCTCCTACCCCACCTCCTGTGGCTTCTGAATCGGTGTACTGAGTCAAGAGCGCGAATTTCAAAATTCAGTAAACTGCGGGCTTTGCGCTGAACCGTTCTTAGACTCAGATATTAAATGTCGTCACCACGTGCATGAAACCGGAAATTACCTATGTGTGGCACACGTTTCTTGTAATTTATCAGCTCATACTCCGGAGTACATTTCGTGTTATTTTCACAATTTCTCCGGGTTTGATTCACATTTCATTCTGAAAGCGCTCGGTAAATGCAAAAAAGTAATATCCTGCATCGCAAATACGTCAGAGAGATTTTTGACACTTTCAGTAGGCAAAATTAAATTTTTAGATTCCTACAAGTTTATGAACGAATCCTTGGAAGTATTGGTGCATAATTTGGTGGAAAGTACAGACATGGAAAAGAAGTTTGAACGTTTATTTTCAGTGTTTCATCACCCGCCACGCGAACACAGACAACTCTTGTTGAAAAAAGGAATATTACTTCCTTACTCATACATGAGTTGTCCCGAAAAATTCGCGGAAACATCGCTTCCTCCCATCGAATGTTTTCATAATGATTTAACCGATACACCACTGTCTCGCAGAGAATATGAGCATGCACAAAGAGTGTTCTCGACATTCAAGCTGAAATCGCTTGGTGAATATCACAAATTCTATTTATGTTTGGACGTGATGCTATTAGCGGAAGTTTTTGAATCTATGAGGTCTACGCTTTTTAGCTCATACAGCCTTGATGTCACTCATTTTGTTTCCCTCGCACACTTTACCTTGAATTGTATGTTGAAACACACTAAAGTTGAACTAGAGTTGATTACTCATCCTGACATGCATCTCATGTTTGAGGCGGTGATGAGGGGTGGGGTCTCATTTATCGGTAAACGTTATTGTGAGGCGAATAACAAACATCTACCCAAGACATACGACCCCTCAAAACAGAGTAATTATCTCCTTTATATCGACGCAAACAGTTTATACTCGGAAGCCATGAGCCAAAACTTACCTGTTGTAAATTTCAAATTCCTCACAGAGGAAGAGATTTCGAGCTTGATTTCGCGAATTTGGACAGCAATTCAGAAACTGGATATATAATAGAATGTGATCTCAAGTACCCGAAAGAGTTATATGATAAGCATGCCAGTTTCCCACTCGCGCCTCAAAAACGCCTCAAACGGATTTAAAATCCGTTATGCAAACGCTGGCAAATAATTAGTCCGAATGTGATCGCGGTTTTCTCTCTTAAGTTGGAACTAAAAATGAACAAGCCTGTCTATTCCTGGTTTTCCGTACTGGAGTTGAGTAAATTCTATATGTACGATTTTTTCTTATGCAAATTACCAAAAATTATACCGTGGGATCGCGTAGAACTCTGTATGACTGATACCGATAGTTTTCTTCTAAATGTAAAAGTGGAAGACGTGTATCAGTTGATTAAAGAAAATTTGAACCATTTTGACACTAGTAATTACCCTCCTTACCACCCATGCTTTTCCATGGAGTGAAATGAAGTTGTAGGAGAGTTCAAGGATGAGACAGCCTCAAAACCTGTCCATAAATTTGTAGGGCTTTGATCAAAACTTTACTCATATTAAGTATGTACGAGAATGAAGAACCTGTAAATAAATGTGTAGCAAAGGGTGTACAGACCGGAGTAAAATGTAGAAAACTTAATTTTAATTTATATAAGAAATCCTTGATTGAACGTTGTGAACATATTGAAAAATTTAATATGATGAGGTCCTATAATCACACCATGTATCAGATTGAATGTGCAAAAATCTGTTTGAGTCCTTATGACGATAAGAGATATATTGCTGAGAACGGTGTGGACACTTTACCTTTTGGACATTATAGAGTGCCAACAACGCTCTGAACTGATTGCTCAGTATGTCCTGCGACAATCATGCATCACCACTAATTTTGATTTTGTGTTGTAAATATGAATATTATAGATCTAAGATAGCGTTAGAACTTCATAGTGTACAGTGTGTCAACTATCCCACTCGCAAATATGAGTTGAAAAGTGAAAAAGACTTGCTTCAAGCCGATCTCATTGAGATGAGCAGTTTATCACATTTTAATAAAGGTTATAGGTATATCTTAGCTGTTATTAATTGTTTTTCAAAATTCGCATATTGTGTAGCATTAAAAGACAAGTCAAGTCAATATGTATTTGATGCACTCAAACCAATTATTTCTAAAAATAAGGGAGTTAAGTTGTTTCAATCGGATCAGGGAACAGAATTCTTTAATTCAAAGTTAAAGCACTATTAGATAGATACAGTATTAGACATTACCATGTTTTTAGCGATAAGAAAGCTTCCATAGTTGAAAGGTTTAATAGAACAATTAAAGCAAAAATTTAAAGATATTTAACTGAATGTGGAACCAAAAACTGGATATCTCAACTAGACAGTTTGGTTCGTGATTATAATGCAACAATGCACACTTCAATTAGAATGAAACCTAAAGATGTGAGGAGAAAAGATCGTAATCGTGTTTTAATGTCTTTGAATTCTGCATTCAATAGACGATATAAATTGAAAAATTCAAAACCAAAATTTGAGCTAGGAGATGTTATACGAATCTCAAAGGAAAGGGTTCTTTTCGATAAATCTTATAACATAAATTGGAGTGCAGAGTATTTTGTGATTCATTCTATATTCCCTTCTCAACCTGTAACGTACATCTTGCGAGATCTAAATGGAGAAGTAATTAGTGGTAGGTTTTATGGAGAAGAAATTAAAAAAACACAATTAAACGAATCTGAGAGACAAGTATATCTGATTGAAAAAATATTAAAGCGAGACAAAAAAGGATTGCTTGTTAAGTGGATTGAATTTTCAACACCTAGTTATATTAGTAGAAGTCAACTATTAGATGAAAAATAATCTATTGTAATATCTCATTGTAATACATTCCATTCAGTGTAATATCACATTATAATACATTCCATTCAGTATAAATATGACAAAGATTTGATGTAAATATAATATGTCTTTATCAAAAAATGCTTCTCAGTTTCATTTCAATCTGTAGTTCCATTTTCATAATTTGCTAAGGCTTAGATAAGGGGGAGCAACAGATGCATTCTCGTAAAGAGGGTGCGGGAGAGAGAGGGAACGATATATTGAAGTGAGAAACTTCTATCAGTGCATTGCTGTGAAAGGGAGAGTGACAGCAAGCACATGTTGACTGCATTCTGATGTCATAAGCCATACACACTCACACACCATTTGGTGAGTGAGACAGGGCTCCTTTGATAACTTACGAAAAATGATTAGTTCCTTATCAGATCACATGCTGTACATGTGTCTAACATGAGTAATATCCCGATAGTTAATTTCGACAATGTTATAAGACAGAAAGAAATGCCAACATGGTGTAAAAATGGTAAGTTGTTACCTCATAATGCAAGGATCCTTATAATAGGCTCTTCAGGCTGTGGCAAGACCAATTTGCTATTAATTTAATTTTTCAAAGAATGGGTTGAGATTTAAAACTATATACTTGCATACTAAAAGAGAGTATCAAGATGAGTACTTGTTTTTGAGAAAAGTCTTTTCAAAAATGAAGGATATTGAATTTCATATAAACAACAATTCTGAATCTATACCTCATCCAACAAAATATCAGAATATTCTTTAGTTATATTTGACGATTTACAACTTAATCATGTACCTCAATAAGAGAATATTTTACTATGGGCCGACATTGTAATATTGACATGGCATATTTAATTCAGAGTTATGGAGCTACACAGAAACATTTCACTAGGGACAATGCAAATATGATTATAATCTTCAAGATAGATTTATGAGTCTGAAATTAATTCACAGAGATCATGTTGGAGGAGATATTTTATAAAGATTTCAGTAAACTTTGTCATAAAGTTTGGAATCGTAAACCTCATAATTTTGTAACTATTATGACCGAGTATGGAATTAATAGTGGCAAGTACCGAGATTCGCTCGATACGTTTCTACCATGTTGTCTAAAACACGCAGCAGAAAATGAATAGAAAGAACATTGTTTTAATCGATAAGATTAAGAAATTGAGAAAAGTAATCAGCGACAAGCATAAAAGCTTACTCAATTTTGAAAAATGACGGAGGAACACAATAGGAAAACGCTCTCACCGTTGATAGAGCCATAATGAACTGGGAAAAAACAAATCTAGTTTTCACTCTAATCATGGTCTAAAACCAAAAAAGGAAGAAGTAAAAGAGGAAGAAGAGAGTATGGAGATTGATGAAGAGGAGTCGAGTTATGATAAAAGCTATGGGAGTTCAACAGGCAATCTTTTAAGCTCAACTAAATTTGAAAACAGTTTACTTGGTTCTAGTAAAAACGATGAGGTGCTGTCACAATATCTAAAAACGTTTCATGCGGAAAAATTGAATAATTCAATTAGTTATGGAATTTCATACAATTCTAAAGATGATGTGTATTATATTGGAAATCACCAAGTAATTTATTTATTATTATTTATTTATTGTTGATATAATTACAAATCATATTCGAATATGATCGGGATAGAACAACAGGCATAGCCCAAAACTATTCTGTTCCCAATTTTGATAAATAATAAAATGTCCGAAAAATAGGTTATGTTCTTACTGAGGAAATTTAAAGTTCAAAGTTCTGTCCAAGAATATAATATATTAGCTAGAAATTTTGAATTTAGAATGAATACAATACCATATTATAGTCAATTTTGCACTTAATATCACTGCACTCTGAATAAATTAAGTTATTTTAGAAAATTTTGAAGCCAAAAATATACACACAACTTTCTACTAGGCACAGCTGCTACAAGCTGTAATATTCGATAACGGTTATATAGATATTTGTAATGAAAGATTTTGTTAACACATGGTCTACTTGAGTTATTATTCAGTTCAAGACTGAATTCGAATCTTTATAATCAGAGAGATCTGGATAAGTATAAAAAAATCTTAACACTTACAGGCATACATTTAGATCGAAGAGGTTATGTTAAACGAAATCAGGGAATTAAATCGCAAATGATTCAGAAGTTATTTCCCAGTAAAAAAATTAGTAAAAAGAAGGGATGAGGTTTATTGAAATTTGCAAAAGATAATTCTCATGATAGAATTTATCAATACTTTGATAATTTTGACGAATTAGTGGAAAGATTAAATTTACTCTATCCCTCAAAAGCTTCTGGCAACACTGGACATGATGTTGAGATTGCGTCTATAATTGAAGAGCTAAAAGAAGCAAAACTAATTGTTTAGTGTTACAATGACTCTGCATCAATTCGGTCGGATTGATACACCTAGTGGTAATGGTGGTAATCTTACGTGCGATATTGACTCTATAACACAGAAAATAATCGAATCGATAAATCAACAAGGAATTAGCGAAGCTGTGAAATTTTATTTAGATTTGCAAATAACCAAACTTGTTTCGGAAAATACTAAGAATATCGGTGTGAGCATAATTGAAAGAGAACATATTCTAAGTTCATTACAAAATTTTAGTGCTAATATTGATAAAGCTATTGCAGAGAGAACTCTAACTTTAGAATCTGCTCTAGGAGAAGTGAAAACTTTAACAGATACCTTTTCATCCCAGTTGGACAGAATTAACAACGATAAAGTTGATAAAGGTTATTTAGATGAGAAATTAAAAGCCATATCAGATAAAATTAAGAATTTGGAGGTGCTGGACAGAAACTACCTCAATACTAAATTGAAACAGCTTAGTACAGAAATTTTTACTAAGTAAATGAAACACACCCATCGCCAATTGATAAGCAATATTTAGTATCTACTTTGCAGAAATTGACTAGTTCTTTATTAACAAAGGAAGAGTTTGAAAAACAATTATCTGAAATGGCGAGTGCAATAAAAGCTAATATTATGGATGGTATTAAACAATTCATTACAAAAGATGCTATTGCTATTCTGATTAATCAAATTGCAGAAAAAGTATGCAACTAAAAATGATATAGGAGATTTTATTAAGAAAAACGAGATGGAAGTCGCTGTGAAAAGCGTTTGTGATGAAATAGTTGAGGCAATTAAAAATTCGGAAGAGGGCTCTGTTATGAGACTGCAATGTTGGCTGCATTCATAGATTATCTAATTTATTCATCCATAGGCTAGCTAACGATATCCTGTCCGGATATGCACACGTGAGCTTTAATATGGATTGGATAGAAGCTAAGCAACATAACCTTTCAGAAAATCAGGTAGCCGAAATTATCACTACCAAAATGGGTTTAGCACAGTATGAAGGGGTTGTATTGTCTCCGAAAACATAAAATCTTGTGAAAGGATAACACTTGGCATATGAGAGAGAGAAATTTGAAGCATAGTGCACTTAACGGTTTTCTTGCTAACACATGCCGCTTCAAGATGATAAATCGGTTTATACATTTTTCATGTGTCTATGATTGAATGTAACGGTTTTTTCGATGCAGGAGTTATTATGAACTCGCTCTTATCTATAGAATTGGGAAGGGGAAATATCGACCTCACAGGGAGCAGCATGGTGCACGTGTCATTTGTCTGGAGAAACATTCAACAAGGGGGAGTGTAGCACGCTGTGCGCGCGCATGCACGCGACACTTCAGTCTAAACAGTTGAGCCGACAAGTTCACACATGATGTCTAACTATTTCAATTGGAGAAGTTTCAATGAGTTCTCTGTAGAAGCAAATCCACTATCTGATTGGGGTTTTGAATTTTATCCTTATGATTGGTTGTGGTAACAAAGGTAACATTTACTGATAATGGCGAAATTCACCTTAAAATTATTGATATTGATAGTGAAGGTGACTTTAAACACACTATCAAGTTGCCGAAAGAATATTCAGTGGTTTTGAATGAGGATAACATCAGAAGTTTTAATTCTTGTTCATGGGAATTGAATGTGAGCGGGAATCGTATATTCTTAAGACAGTTTCATGGTAACTATAGGCATTGAGTATTTTTTCCCCCCAAGTGAAATAGGTCTGAGAATATGTAAGTATTTTAGATATGCTAGCTCATTCCAATTATACTTACATATTCGGAGAAAAAACTTAACAATAATGACTGGGATGTTTGTACAGTGAAAGAGGTCAATTTTTTACTCATTCATAAACAGTTGATTAAAGTCTTCACTGTCAGTTGGAAACAAGCATAATATGGACATTATAGAACTTAGATTATTGTAGAGATAAGGATTCACTTAAATCTGACAGTATAGCAATAGATTATTAAGCAAAGATGTAGAGAGAGCATTGACCTCTCTGTAGAGATATGGATTCACTTTAATCTGTCAGTATAGCATTAGATGTAGAGAGAGAAAGAGAGAGAGAGGAATTTCTTATTCACTTTAATCTGTCAGTATAGCATTAGATGTAGAGTGATAGGGAATTTCTCAATTCACTTTTATCTGTCAGTATAGCAATAGATGTAGAGAGAAGGATTCACTTTAATCTGTCAGTATAGCAATAGATGTGGAGAGAAGGATTCACTTCAATCTGTCAGTATAGCAATAGATGTAGAGAGAAGGATTCATTTTAATCTGTCAGTATAGCAATAGATGTAGAGAGAAGGATTCACTTTATCTGTCAGTATAGATGTAGAGAGAGGGAATTTTCCCCTCAAAGGGAAATTATTTTTCCCTCACTTTCTTCATCCCCTCATCTATACTGGGCAAGGGGAAGGGAAAATCTATTTGAGAGAGATATCTCTTTCTCTCTTTTCATCCCCTCATCTCCACTGGGCAAGGGGGAGGGGAAATCTATTTTTAGAAAGAGTGAGAGAGAGATATATCTTTCTCTCTTTTCATCCCCTCATCACCACTGGGCAAGGGGAAGGGGAAATCTATTTTTAGAACTGACACCCCCCTCGTCTCCACTGGTAAGGGGAAGGGGGGATCTATTTTTAGAACACCCCCCACCCTTTGGGGGTGGGGGGAAGGGGTAGTGGGATAGACGAGGGGTGAGAGGGGGAGATGATTTCGAGCAAAAAAGTGTGTTAAAGTCTCAAATTATATCTATTCATTTAAAACATTTAACATTTAAACATTTAAACATTTAAACATTTAAACATTTAAACATTTAAACATTAAACATTTAAACATTTAAACATTTAAACATTTGAACATTCAAACATTGAACATTTAAACATTTAAAATTTGAACATTTAAACATTTAAACATTTAAACATTTAAACATTTAAACATTTAAACATTTAAACATTTAAACATTTAAACATTTAACATTTAACATTAAACATTTAAACATTTGAACATTTAAACATTTAAACATTTAAACATTTAAACATTTGAACATTTAAACATTTAAACATTGAACATTTAAAATTGAACATTTAAACATTTAAACATTTAAACATTTAAACATTCAAACATTCAAACATTTTAAACATTAAACATTTAAACATTTAAACATTAAACATTTAAACATTTAAACATTAAACATTTTAAACATTTAAAATTTAAACATTTAAACATTAAACATTAAACATTTAAACATTTAAACATTTAAACATTTAAACATTTAAACATTTAAACATTTAAACATTTAAACATTTAAACATTTAAACATTTAAACATTTAAACATTTTAAACATTTAAACATTTAAACATTTAAACATTTAAACATTAAACATTAAACATTTAAACATTTAAACATTTAAACATTTAACATTTAAACATTTAAACATTTAAACATTTAAACATTTAAACATTTAAACATTTAAACATTGTAAACATTTAAACATTTAAACATTTAAACATTTAAACATTTAAACATTTTAAACATTAAACAATTTAAACATTTAAACATTAAACATTTAAACATTTAAACATTTAACATTTAAACATTTAAACATTTAAACATTTAAACATTTAAACATTTAAACATTTAAACATTTAAACATTTAAACATTTAAACATTTAAACATTTAAACATTTAAACATTTAAACATTTAAACATTTAAACATTTAAACATTTAAACACTTAAACTTTAAACATTTAAACATTTAAACATTGTAAAGCGTTTTTAAACGGCTTCACATATGTAGAGTGAATCTTGTACTAATTCAACGGTTGTTGAGGTTATAAATTTTGTAACTGTGTGCGTGGACGCTGAGTGTACACCAGACTGATTGACTCACTACAAGATTCAATACAATTGTCAGAATCACAGGAGGCCCAAACGCTCGCTCACCCTTGATTCTTTATGACGATTGTATGGTGATGAAATTTTTATAAGTAGTATAGCGGACGCTAAACACTGAATACGGTACCTGAAATTATTACCTGTGATGAATGAGCATACAAAATCATACAGGTCGAGCAAAAATCCCGATGTAGATAATTTACGGGACTGCGTCTCTAATAAGTTCTGAAGGATTAAAATACAGTATTTGGACCAAATATCGTTCAAAATATACTTCGAGAACAGAGTCTTGTCGGGTTTTAAGCTCTATTGTAGGAAATTATATGATCTCTGGCTGCATCTGCGGTACTGTTGATGTATTCGCTCCTAAGTCGAGGTTGGTAACAGATAAAAGCTGATATATGAGCAGGTAAGGACAAAGAATAAATATCTCGATCTGACCCCACTCGCTACATCCACTTAGACCTGTTCCAATATCCAGCTTAATTCAATTATTCCAATGATCGTATTCGATCGGTTCTTGATGATATAGAACGTATCAGACACAATAATTGACAGGCTTAAGAATAATCGAACTCAGAAAACGAATTAACAAAACTGGAAATATTATAAAAATATATGATCTCACAGTGCAGATTCAGAATATGATTTACAGATTGAAAGTGGTTTAACATTAACAAAAATGATTAGCAATTTCTTGTACTTGCATGACACATGCATGATTCGACAGAATTTTCAATTGATAAAATTTAACAGTTTTGAAAATAGTGTTAGTGAAAAATAAAAAAAATGTCTTTTAAAATTGTTCGGGTCGTGGTTCTGGCAGCGGAGGATAGTTAATCAACAAAAGTTCTTAGAAATTCTATATGAATAAATTCTAGGCTCTTAATAACTAAAAGCGCTTGTCGGCGTGGCCAATAATTTAACGAAGAAAATTTTATTTTTCGGCACTGTAATATTTTTCGAAGCGTAGATTGGGGCCCTTTAAACTTATAACTCACGTGAAATTCCTTGGCGGTCGTGATTTTTCTCCTTTAGATCAATATCATTTGGTCGGCAGCAACCAGGCTTCGGTCTCAGCACGTGGGGAATTTTAATTCAAAATCTCCTTCACCAAATTAATTAGGGATAATTTACTTTAAACTTTTAATTTATCGATTGATGAACATAGATTTACGAATAACAAATAGAATAGCCTAAAATATTGGCTCACAAATAAAACATATAAAATCGAACGAAACTTTACAGATAGGTCTTGGTAACTATAACGAGGTCTGACGGTGAGGATTTCAAAAGGGAAGTGAAACGTCTTCTTCTAAGCTTCTTGGCTAGAACCTTTCTTCTGAGAATCTCGGGTAATGAATTTGCATAAAAATTTGCCATTGGTAGAACGATTGTGACGTAGACATGACGTCAGTGGCAAGCAATAGAATATAATTCCTTTAATCACGATAATATTAATTTATAATTCTTACAACTGCTTAATCTCCTAGACATAGTTCCTCTCATACAATGTACATGTGGTAGCGTATATGATAAGGCAGGTTTGTTGTCTGATAGTAGATTAACATGTGTTGTTTTCAAACGATCACCTTTTTGGTGCTATTTCTATGCACTATGATTGGCTTAGGCTTGCCAAAGAGATTTAATCACCATGTGGTTCAGTTGAAGTAATAATTAATAAATTAATTTCTTATACAATTTTTATTATGTTTGAGACTGTTATAATTAATTTCTGCCGTTTTATCAATAATATAATGTTCATGCTATGACTAGTAGTTACGATAATACTGACATTTAATATATAATTTTTAAGAATAAATAATTTCAACAATAATACATACATTTTATTTTTTATTCGAATTCTTGGTCCTTTATGATAGTTTGTTACTTTTTTTAGAAATAAAATTATAGCGTGCATGAATCTGGCATGACATTTTAAAATTCGTTGAATCAGTCAGCTGGGTTGGGCTGCTTTAAAACATCTGATCGTAGTAAACAAAGTGTAACCTCAAAATTCAATGAGTAATTCATAAATGGTTCGTGCTTTATTTGCGGAATAATTATAATTTTATCAATAATTTTCTAGAAAATATGCAGTACAGAACGGTACTCTATCTAATATACAGTTACTGATAAGGAAGCTTTATCGCTCGGTCGCTAACCATTCTTTAGCAAATTCTTTCATTTTAAAAGGTAATCACAATTTTTCTCTCTTCTCATGAGGTCTATTAAAAAATTCATCACACAAAAGCCCCCAGGATATTTTAAATAGGTAATTGGGGGCGAGTCGAAACAATGACTATTTGAAAAATCCGATATTGTGATGAATACACCATTCATCTCCTTACTTCTACAAAAACTCCACACTTAACACTAAAACAATATATCGTGCACTTTTGGCTATGAGAAAATAAATAATTGATTGTTCCTTCCATGGATACAATCGAAATACAATAATTAATGAGGACTCTTTGGATCCTCATTAAAACCAACTCCACAATTCCATTCACGGGTGGCTTATGAGCAGACCCACAACTATAACAAATATAACAAAATTTCACATATTATCCTCTTAGGATTCAAGCAATATTCGCAACAAATATAGATTTTCATTATTTTTCATGATTATTACAAGTTTCAATCTTTGTCCTGGCTTTAATAAATTGGGTGAGAATGTGATCAACTTCGGTGACTTGACAATTGTCTACCGCTTGATTCGAGCAATTTCTTTTTTACGCTTAGTACGTTGTGTACAAACAAGGTTACACTTGAAGTGATTTTTGACTTTTCAATGCTGGTTACAAATACTACGTTTTCAAGATTATATCATTGATTTGAATTACAGCTCATGATCTTTGATGCAACAATAATAAATTTCATATTGAAGGTAAGAATTTCATTTTCTCTTGAGCTTTTTAGAAATACATTCATATGACATAGAACATGCGCATTTCATGCAATTTAACATAAATATATATTTTTGGTTGCGTTTTTTTTTTTTTTTTTACTTTTTTCACATTAATAATAGGTTACAATAATAATAACGATATTGCTTTGATTCCATTAGAATTGACTCTATGATCTCGCACACATTGGTTGGTGTGACGAAGAAAATTATCGAACAGACTTTGGTTCTGAAATGATTTTTCTATCGATTCTGTATTTCGAGGTTAGATTTACGCATTTTTTTCCAAATAAACTTTGTTTATTTCTTTCTCCTATTCACTAAACTTCATCTGATTTCTAACTTACAATTATTTTCTGTGATAATATAACTTTTGTTTCTGTTTTCAGTTGTGCGGATTGTACTAGGCGATTTTTCCTGTGATGACTATGACACGAGGTGGATGGTGATCAGGTGGTAATTTTTATAGTTGTTTTGCAGTTTTATTTTCTTGACTTAGAGTTATAATAATTTCATCATTTAATGTGTTGTTGATATTTCCTTATTAGCTGAGATGCGGCGAGGTTTAGGTTATGTTGATTGTCTGCAAAGATGTGATTCAATGGTAGGCTGTGATTATGAAGTGTTTGATAATTGATGTAATTCATGAATGTAGTTTCCAGATTAATTCAAAATTATGTCTTCCTTAAGCCCCATCTAAATTTGATTTCGGTATTATTCAAAGTCCAATTCTGATTTGTGACTGTCCGTTTTACTAAACTTTGCTTAAAACGGACATGCCTGTGGTGTAAATCGATTCTTACAGATGCATTTCCTCTTTGTCGGCCTGTAACATGCAGCTTGATATTTTTAAACCTGACATGCCGGTGGTGTCTGTGGGTTCTTCTAAATAATATTTTCCTCTTCTGCAAGGCGGTGTACAGTCTGTTTGATTTCAACCGGACATGACTGCGGTGATTTAGGTCCTTCTTATATATATTTTCGTCCTATCTTGCATGCTTGTAAAAGATTTGATGTACGATTTCAGCTAAACATGATGAATAATTGTGTTTTTAATGTACTTTTTTCGTGTGGAATATAGTGGTTAGTTTTCGAGTTTGCTGTTTAGCTCAGTTCTCCTATTCTTATACTTATCGTTGGCTACGGATAGCAGCAATCTGTTTCTTGTTCCTTTTCTGTGTATTTATCGGCGTTCTTTTTTGTTCCTAACTGAACTGTGATAAAAACTCTCGCTTTTGTCTTTCCTCCGTCCAATTGCTCTCCTTCCTCCTTCCTTCTTCTTATCAGGAGCTTCCCAACTCTCCCGCCTTGCAGGCTCTCTTGGCAATCTTATTTTTCCTTTATCTTTCTCATCCATACTTTATTAAATCGGTACAGCTGTGTTATCATTCGGACTCTACGTTCTGATCGCTGTAATTCTTCTGTTATGTCAAACCTATAAATGTTTTCTATCTTTGACGGCATGCCAGTCTAAGGTACACGTATGTTATGGATTATTAACTGTTTATTTCATCTCAAAATGAAAATTAGCCTATAGTAATATTAACTTCTCAAAGATATAATAAGTGAAGAGTAACGATTGATAATAATAGTAATAAAGATAATATGGCGCCAAGTAAAGAAAAATGTAACTTATGCAATAAATCAATGTATGTTCGGCAAGAGACTATCAATGTGAGATTTGTGCATTGAAACAACATGTTTTATGTTTGGAGATCAGTGATGATGAGCTGAATTTCTTTAAAGACTAAGGCTTTGAATGTCACGCCTGTATGAGTAAAAAGTCGTTAATAGTGAACGACCATACACCAGTTCAGCCACTTCCAGCTGGGCAAGCTGTGACACAATCGGAGTTTCAACTCTGGACACCAATATTAATGACATGACCTAGTAGTCACTAAGGCCGATAATTTAATTGTGAGTGCTTAGGGAAATTAGAGAATACTTTCACTAATAAATTTCTGAGAATGGAGAAAGAAAATGCTTCACTCTTTGCTAATCTCTCATCGAAAGCTGCATTGAAAGAGGAGCTCATTACATTGAATGAGGAGAATTCTAGGTTGAGAAGTAGCCTTCTTAAAAAGCTGGAGATCTCGAATGTGACCTCTTGTCCTAAAAGTGTGAGAGAACAGAGTGTAATCGTGTTATTTCTGCTAATAAGGTAACACGCGGCCACTCTCAAGACTGTTGATTTGGAAATTAAGGGAGCAGTTCAACAGGCCAATGAGATTGCGGTGGGTGTTAAGTCGAAAGAAACTTGGGCTGAGGTTGCTGGGAAGCCAAGGGGAATAAACCGTGGAGTACACACTACTGATAACAACAGAACTGCCAGCAATATCACATCTGTATTCAAGAAAAAACTAACTCAGTTGAACAAAAGAAAAATAGACGTCGGGTTCAAGTCGGTTATGGGAAGAATACAAACATTGCAATAACGTCTAGGAATAAGGCGCTGTTTGCTAGCCGTTCTCTCCTGACACTTAAACAAAAGACATAGAACACCTGATTAGGAGCACCATCTCAACTGGGTTTGTTTCCTGCACAAAACTTCGTTCAAAATTTCCTGAATCATACAGTTCCTTCCATGTATTGGTGTCGGAAAACTTGTTCAAGAAGTATGCAAACCTGAGGCCTGGCCTGAAGGAGCCATTATATCCCCTTTATGGAAAACCATCCAGTTTCACAACTCACACAGCTAAACTACGAGTAAGCGGTCCCTATTGCCAACTTGAATTCTGTGGAGGGCTATAGTAGAGATACTCGAGAATGAAAGATTTTTCATCTGTTCTACCAAAATGTCCGAGGACTACGGACAAAAATCAGTTGAATCTTTACTTCTGTTGTAAGTATGACTTTGATATTATCGCTCTAACTGAAACATGGTTGGGTGATCAACATGTAGCTAAAAACTTCTTTCCTCCAAGTTATAATGTGTTTCAGAGCAAATAGGCAATATGTACACTTGGGCAGACTAGAGGAGGAGGATCATAGCTTGCTGTGAAGAAGTCTTTACCTGCATTAGAAGATTCGACCTAGAACTATTACCTGAGGTTGTATGGATTGAGATTA
The DNA here is from genome assembly GCF_014356525.2 of Nilaparvata lugens. Lineage (NCBI taxonomy): Eukaryota > Metazoa > Arthropoda > Insecta > Hemiptera > Delphacidae > Nilaparvata > Nilaparvata lugens. The sequence continues at coordinate 101,783,236 of NC_052504.1, forward strand.
ACTACCAGGACACCAACTTTCAGTTTCCTGTCTTTATATTCTCCTTCTTCAGATTTACAATCCTTCAACAAACAGATACCTGTGAAGTGAGTAAGAAGCTGATCAATAGTCCTTGGATCTAGTAATTTTGGGTGATTTCAACGCTGATGCTGTTCATTGGATTGATTATTCTTGTACCTAATGCTCATTATCAGGCACTGCGAAGAGCGAAGTCATACTGCAATTATGATGAGAACTGTCTTGATCAATATAATAGAGGTTGTTAATGACGATAGAGTTCTTGATCTAGTGTTGAGCAACCTGAAGAAGAATGTTGATATTTCTCATTCAGCTATGCCATTTGTAACTCCCTGACGTCATCATCCCCCTTTTTCAGTGAAGATAAGGGGTGTCTCTCCAAGTGTACCTACAGCTCAACCAGTGCAGTTTACAACTTCAAGAATGGTGATTACTATAGACTGTATAATGAAGTCAAGATACCAGTTGGTGTACCGTTATGAATTATAGTAACCTGATGAGGCTGCTAAAACACTGTCCGGTGTGATCAAAAGAGCAATGGATAATTGTATCCCGAAAATAACACCTAAGGAGTCACCATATCCCAAGTGGTCTCTTTAGATTGATACAGCTGATTGAGGCAAAAAAAAGAAGCACATAAGTTAGTAGGGGTAAAGTGAGACTTCTGCCCCAAAGCTGCCCCAAAGCTGCCCCCAAATCTGCCCCAAATCTGATTCTTGGTTCTAACCTTGCCCAATCCAATGTAATCTGATCTAACCTAACCTAGCCATACCCCTAATCTCACAATAAACCTCAAATGAAGATTTCCCACTTTTTTGGAAAAAAAAAAAACTGATCCAGCTTTTTTTTATTTCTTGAATAACTAAGAAACCCGTAATTTTACAAAAAAGTAAAAGAGTAACTTTTTCCAGTAAATCTACTAACGAATCCATTGCCACCCCATTTGTCAAGATTGAACAAAAAATAAGGATCTCATGGGAAAACTAGATCCAGCTTTTTTATTTCTTGAATAACTAAGAAACCGTTAATTTTACAAAAAATCTACAAGCGTAACTTTTTCCAGTAAATCTAATAACAATCCATTGACACCCCATTTGTCAAGATTGAACAGAAAATAAGGATCTCATGGAAAACTAGATCCAGTTTTTTTTTATTTCTTGAATAACTAAGAAACCGTTAATTTTACAAAAAATCTACAAGAGTAACTTTTTCCAGTAAATCTAATAACAATCCATTGACACCCCATTTGTCAGATTGAACAGGAAAATAAGGATCTCATGGAAAACTAGATCCAGTTTTTTATTTCTTGAATAACTAGGAAACGCGTAATTTTACAAAAAATCTACAAGAGTAACTTTTCCAGTAAATCTAATAACAAATCCATTGAACCCCATTTGTCAAGATTGAACAGAAAATAAGGATCTCATGGAAAAAAACTAGATCCAGTTTTTTATTTCTTGAATAACTAGGAAACCGTTAATTTTACAAAAAATCTACAAGAGTAATTTTTCCAGTAATCTATAACAAATCCATGACACCCCATTTGTCAAGATTGAACAGAAAATAAGGATCTCATGGAAAAAACTAGATCCATTTTTTTTATTTCTTGAAAACTAAGAAAGAAACCGTTAATTTTACAAAAAATCTACAAGAGTAACTTTTCCAGTAAATTAATAACAAATCCATGGACACCTCATTTGTCAAGATTGAACAGAAATAGGATCTCATGGAAAACTAGATCCAGTTTTTTATTTCTTGAATAACTAAGAAACCGTTAATTTTACAAAAAATCCACAAGAGTAACTTTTTCCAGTAAATCTAATAACAAATCCATTGACACCCCATTTGTCAAGATTGAACAAAAAATAAGGATCTCATAGATCCAGCTGTTTTTTATTTCTTGAATAACTAAGAAACCGTTAATTTTACAAAAATCCCACAGAGAGAACTTTTCCAGTAAATCTAATAACAAATCCATTGACACCCCATTTGTCAAGATGAACAAAAAGAAGGATCTCATAGATCCAGCTGTTTTTTATTTCTGTGAAAACTAAGAAACCATTAATTTACAAAAAAATTACAAGAATAACTTTTTCCAGTAAATCTAATAACGAATCCATTGACACCTCATTGTCAAGATTGAACAAAAAATAAGGATAATTTCACTCTTTGCTGTAGGCTAGACATTTTTGTGTTGAGACAGAAAGTGGTTTGGC
>NC_052504.1:101785569-101825635 GCF_014356525.2 Nilaparvata lugens
AAATTTGAAGTATTATCTTATCAAATTTATCTTACCAAACAAATTGTGACAAAAAGACAAAAGCCATCTGGATCAACCTTCGCGACATGATAGCGATGCTGAATAAATTAATATGGTACAATAGATAAACAAAAACACAAGAGCTTCAAGCAGTAGAGAGAGAGCTATGAGGTGCGTACATGCGGTACCGCACCAGAAAACCAACTGGGACTTGACCGCCGCACTACTGCCGGTGAAAGTCAGTTCCTTCTAATCTCAACCTTTAGCTGAAGAAGAAGAAGAAAGAATGCACGTACTCACATTGCCTTGAGAGTGGGATGGAGGGGGGTGAGGTACCAGGGGGGACCGATTTAGACCTTGAATTGCCAGCTCAAACAATTGATCAAAAAGAAACTCGTAAAAAGTCCTCTGTACACAATTGACTTATCATACACTCAAATCTATTTGTAATTAAGGCGCTTGGTGTGTATAGAGAAGTTTATATCAATCCAAGTAATAACACGCCTTCCTTCCTTGTACTCAATAATTCTCTGGCTTCACTAGAATTAGTTCTCAGTAGCTCAATTATAATCAATAATTCTAGTACAAGCGTGATTGATAATACAAACTCATGCTAGAATAGAAAATAACAATAGATGATGCAGCAGCCTACTGATGTGTCATTGAATTTGTAAACCCCAATAATTATGGCTCGATGGAATCAGATAAAACAAATAATTAAAAGCCATGAATTACATAGCTTCATGAAATCAGATAAGACAAATAAAATGGAACACCTTAAACTCCTAAGTGCTAAATTTGATTTTTTACCTACATTTCTGTTCATATCAAACATTGATAAAAATCCATAGTTTGTTGGAAGTGATAAATTTATTGAACTTGATGATCATTGTGTCTGTTTCAAACTACATATCCACGACATCATAAATAATATAATACTGTAATCAGCAATTACGGAAAAATTGAAGAGAATTCAGAGTGTCCCACGAAAAGTAGTGTAACAGCCGAAGACCATAGATTCTACATGAAATTTGCAACAAAACTGTTCAGTACAATTTTCTTATATCAACCTTAGTTTACGAGATAAATCAATATTTTCGAAAAAGTCAAAAACTAGAAAACTTTCAGTCAAAATCCAATTCTAAGGACCGGTTTCCGAGCTCGGGATTCAGCCAAGCTCTAGACTTCAAACAGCTGCAGTCAGAAAATTGGCTTTCCGAAATGGGGCGTAGTCGTAGTCCACGTTAAAATTAAATTTCGAAAAACTAAAAAATTTGCACACAAAATAAAATGAAGAGAAAATAGGTAAGCCTAAAGTTTCAGCTATTTTTAATTATTTAGGATTGTTTCATTTCTTCAAGGAAAAACGTTTCCAATTATAGAAATGAGTAAAATAGAGATTATTTTACTGCGACTACGCCTCTGGTTTTGGGAAGCCAATTTTCTGACTCCAGCTGTTTTAAAGTCTAGAACTTGGCTAAATTCCGAGTTCAGAAACCGGCCCTAAAAATATATAGTTTAAGATAGAAAGAAATTTCCAATAGAATTAATATGATGTGTTCCTTGATTAGATGTTTTTGGGGTATTTATGAGTGATAAAAAAGTAGCCTTCCTTGCCTACATTCGTATATATAGGGGGGCTCTTAATTACGGTAGAATAATTTAATACGTGATAGTAGAGGTAAAAATAAGAAAAAAAGTTCTTATAAGCATATATCCATAAACGCTTCATTAGCGAGCTATACAGGGTGAATGATTTCGACCGGAATTCAGTTCCTCTTGTGAAATACACCGATGCTGAATTGTTTGGGGACTAGTTTTTAAAAAATGTATGGTGGATTCACATATGGAAAAATATCTGAAAAATTGAATAAAACTAGTCTGGAAGCTGTAGTGTGAGTAGTTTTTGAGAAAAAAGTTAAAATATGCAAAAAATCTAAGTAGAAAAACACAGACTTCTACCTTTGATGCCCAATAACTTTCTTTAATGACCAGTAAACAAATGATTTTTCGCAATAAAAATTGTAGATAATTTAATTCTGAAAAGAATTATGTAAGCTATGTAAACTAAATTTGAATAAAAGTTGAATGAAATGTATTCTTATGTAGTACATTACACCACAAAAATTTGCTGTTTTATGAGGAGAGAACTAATAACTCATAGGTTGTAGCTGATTGCAAATAAAACATGGATTTAAATAATAGCTGTTCCAAAACAGTTGATTCATTTTGTTTTTAATAAGAAAATATTTAAAAGAAATTATCAGCTAAAAATTATTTTCAGAAATATTTTAGCTCACTGTTGAACAAAACAACAAACTGTAAGTTAGACCTACTGTAACCGCGCTGTTTTTTTGTTTAATCTATTAACCAGTTATTTTTAACCATCTCATTTTGATTTTTTGTGTTAAGTGTTAACTTTTTGAAAAATGGCAGGTAATTTTAGACATTATTCATACTCCGAATTAGCTGACATGCATTCAATGTATGGGATGGGACACTGTAATAGTACTGAAGCAAGACGTTTGTATCAAATGAACTTTCCTAACCGAGTATGTCCAAGTTCAAGGTTTTTTGCCACTATTCATCAACGTCTGTCTGAAACAGGCTCTTTGATGTCCAAAGAGCACATTTATGCTGGCAGACCCCGATCCACTGGGATTGTTGAGTTAAAGGAACAAGTTCTTAATGAAATTTATGAACATCCAGAGAAGAGCATGAGAGAATTGTCAGTGCAGTTTGATGTCAATCAATCTATTATTTGGAGGATATTAAAAGAGCATGATTACATCCATACCACCTCCAGAAATTTCATACTCTATTGCCACAAGACTGTATTCCCCGTGCTGGTATTTGCCAATGGTTTTTAGAAAAACTTGTTAACCCAAACTTTTAAACAACCGTTTTATTTACCGACGAGGCACACTTTACAAGAACAGCTATCGTTAACGTCCACAACCTACATATTTGGGCAGGTAAGAATCCTCATGCCATCAATCCTAATCGTCCACAACATCAGTTTTCAGTAAACATTTGGGCAGGAATCATAGGAGATCATCTATTTCTGTTCGAGCTTCCTCCCAGGCTTAATGGCATAATCTACTTGAACTTTTTGAGAGAGGAGCTACGGTATTTATCTTACTTGAAGATGTACCTCTTCAGTTGCGCCAGAACATTTGGTTTATGCATGATGGAGCTCCAGCACACTTCAGTGTTGCTGTTCGTGAACACCTGAATCACAGCTTTCCAAATCGATGGATAGGCCGAGGTGGGCCAGTACCATGGCCAGCTAGGTCACCACACTTAAATCCTTTGGATTTTTATCTTTGGGGACACTTGAAAATCTTAGTATACAATACTCCGATTGATACCATTGAAGAACTCCGATTAAGGATTTTGAATGGAATAGAAATGATGAAGCAGACTCCTGGAATATTTGAACGGGTCCGACAATCGATGAGAAGACGTCTGAACATATGCATTCAGAACAACGGAGGTCACTTTGAACATTATCTTTAGTCTTTTGTTATAAGTTCAATGTCATTTAGATAATATGTTACTTTCATATAAAAATAAGCGTTTTCATAAAAAACCGAATATTTTATTTGCAATCAGCTACAACTTATGAGTTATTAGTTCTCTCCTCATAAAACAGCAAATTTTTGTGGTGTAATGTACTACATAAGAATACATTTTATTCAACTTTTATTTAAATTTAGTTTACACAACTTACATGATTCTTTTCAGAATTAAATTCTCTACAATTTTTATTGCCAATTGCGTTGTACCCTATGGCTAACGGTATTCTCATACTAGAGCGACTCAAATTTAATCATATTATGAGTTTGTAGAGTAGAGTGAATATTGATGTTGTGGAACTTTTCAACATCTCAAGTCTCTTCAAATACAAATCATATATCATTTAATATGACTTCAGTTTCTGTAAAATTGCAACTCAAGTAGCATTGCAATAATTTAAATAGGTATACATTTAATGTGATATTTTTCAAATTAAAATAAACTGGATTTTACAGATCTTTTGAAAAGTTTTAATGACAAGTCCTAAGTGCAAGATAATTTCAGAAACATTTTGGAAGTGATTTTTTGTATAATTATTATAACTATGAATATATAGTTTGATTATCAGGACATCAAAATTATGAATTATAATTATGTTTTTTAGTTATATTACTATATTAGCAATATATTAGTGGAAGAAAGTCTTTGAACATAGATGGTATAATATTTAAAAAGAAGAAACTCAGTTTCATCTTATTGAAGCCTACCAATTATATGGACGTTTATCAATCAACCAGCCCTTGGTCCTTCACTTGAATAAGCCAAATAATTATGCTTCCTTTAACTAGGTTGACAACAAAATAAAAAAACACTCTTACTCAATTACTCATTACCCAGTTCGTACAAAGTTGTTCAGTAACACACAATTCTTACAACATTCCTAATGAAATGATTGTGAGTTTATTTCAATACATAGTATTCGAATATATTATAAGAAAATATTACATTCATAGAACACATGAATGACAACTTACTAAGCAAATAAGAGAGAATAAAAATCTGATGAATAATATGACAAATATTACAATCTATATGAAAATAAAGGAATAATGAGCTGGATTTTGAAGTAGATTGTCTACAATGTTCTCTAATATTAAACATTTTAAAAACATCTAGAGGCAGATAGAATTGAGGAAGATAACCTTGTGCAGTGCCCCATCATCAAACTTGCCCGTTTGTACCGTGGCCTGAGGACTTAACTATTAAATATTACTATCGAATTAGAGTATTGGATTGAGACCTGGATTGCATAGCCTTAAGGGTAGAAGATCCATAGGCAGATCAAGGGGAAGATGGATGCACAAACAAGCTGAACTAAAGAAGCTAACAAAATTTAATCTATTGAGACGATGAATTTGACAATAAAACTCAACTGAGACACTCCTTCTCTTTCCAAGCATCATGATACATCATTATGTAACTATATAATGTATGCATTATAAAATATAATGATGTTACATTGGTGATAATTGAAAACAAAGGCTTCATATTTTCAGAAAAACATAACATAGAAAATAACACACCAATGAAGAAGAAATTGAGTTATTTAAACTGTGTGGGTATGAATAAGTCGGTGACGGCGCGGGCACGGCTCGGGCAATAAACACGGTGACGGTGCTGACGTGGTAGGTAGTATGTGTCCCTACACGTTTGAAAGCATTTGTTTTCTCACTCGCCGTAGTACGGCCGACACTCGGCCGTACTGCGGCGCGGGCTAGGTGCGGTTATGTGTATTCCGGCAATAAAAGGGGGTGTGCTTGCAATATAAATATTGTACTTCTGATTTTTCAATATATTGTTTGGATACATAAGAGAAGTCTAGAACCAGTTTTTGCATGCAAAATTTCCTTGTGCTAGGTACAGAATGGCCCAAATACCTCGTACTTTCGATCCATTTTCTAGTTTACAGCTATTTCCGCCAAATCCAGTTGTCAGACAGTAAAAATTGCTCTCGCCTTTTAACAGATTATTAAATTCTGGATAAAATTAAATTATCTGGAGCTCTCTATATCTAATATGGAGCTCTCTATACTCTGTACTGAGTCAAAAACTAGAAAACTTTCAGTCAAAATCCAATTCTAAGGACCGGTTTCCGAGCTCGGGATTCAGCCAAGCTCTAGACTTCAAACAGCTGCAGTCAGAAAATTGGCTTTCCGAAATGGGGCGTAGTCGTAGTCCACGTTAAAATTAAATTTCGAAAAACTAAAAAATTTGCACACAAAATAAAATGAAGAGAAAATAGGTAAGCCTAAAGTTTCAGCTATTTTTAATTATTTAGGATTGTTTCATTTCTTCAAGGAAAAACGTTTCCAATTATAGAAATGAGTAAAATAGAGATTATTTTACTGCGACTACGCCTCTGGTTTTGGGAAGCCAATTTTCTGACTCCAGCTGTTTTAAAGTCTAGAACTTGGCTAAATCCGAGTTCAGAAACCGGCCCTAAAAATATATAGTTTAAGATAGAAAGAAATTTCCAATAGAATTAATATGATGTGTTCCTTGATTAGATGTTTTTGGGGTATTTATGAGTGATAAAAAAGTAGCCTTCCTTGCCTACATTCGTATATATAGGGGGACTCTTAATTACGGTAGAATAATTTAATACGTGATAGTAGAGGTAAAAATAAGAAAAAAAGTTCTTATAAGCATATATCCATAAACGCTTCATTAGCGAGCTATACAGGGTGAATGATTTCGACCGGAATTCAGTTCCTCTTGTGAAATACACCGATGCTGAATTGTTTGGGGACTAGTTTTTAAAAAATGTATGGTGGATTCACATATGGAAAAATATCTGAAAAATTGAATAAAACTAGTCTGGAAGCTGTAGTGTGAGTAGTTTTTGAGAAAAAAGTTAAAATATGCAAAAAATCTAAGTAGAAAAACACAGACTTCTACCTTTGATGCCCAATAACTTTCTTTAATGACCAGTAAACAAATGATTTTTCGCAATAAAAATTGTAGATAATTTAATTTTGAAAAGAATTATGTAAGCTATGTAAACTAAATTTGAATAAAAGTTGAATGAAATGTATTCTTATGTAGTACATTACACCACAAAAATTTGCTGTTTTATGAGGAGAGAACTAATAACTCATAGGTTGTAGCTGATTGCAAATAAAACATGGATTTAAATAATAGCTGTTCCAAAACAGTTGATTCATTTTGTTTTTAATAAGAAAATATTTAAAAGAAATTATCAGCTAAAAATTATTTTCAGAAATATTTTAGCTCACTGTTGAACAAAACAACAAACTGTAAGTTAGGCCTACTGTAACCACGCTGTGTTCTTTGTTTAATCTATTAACCAGTTATTTGTAACCATCTCAATTTGCTGTTTTGTGTTAAGTGTTAACTTTTTAAAAAATGGCAGGTAATTTTAGACATTATTCATACTCCGAATTAGCTGACATGCATTCAATGTATGGGATGGGACACTGTAATAGTACTGAAGCAAGACGTTTGTATCAAATGAACTTTCCTAACCGAGTATGTCCAAGTTCAAGGTTTTTTGCCACTATTCATCAACGTCTGTCTGAAACAGGCTCTTTGATGTCCAAAGAGCACATTTATGCTGGCAGACCCCGATCCACTGGGATTGTTGAGTTAAAGGAACAAGTTCTTAATGAAATTTATGAACATCCAGAGAAGAGCATGAGAGAATTGTCAGTGCAGTTTGATGTCAATCAATCTATTATTTGGAGGATATTAAAAGAGCATGATTACATCCATACCACCTCCAGAAATTTCATACTCTATTGCCACAAGACTGTATTCCCCGTGCTGGTATTTGCCAATGGTTTTTAGAAAAACTTGTTAACCCAAACTTTTAAACAACCGTTTTATTTACCGACGAGGCACACTTTACAAGAACAGCTATCGTTAACGTCCACAACCTACATATTTGGGCAGGTAAGAATCCTCATGCCATCAATCCTAATCGTCCACAACATCAGTTTTCAGTAAACATTGGGCAGGAATCATAGGAGATCATCTATTTCTGTTCGAGCTTCCTCCCAGGCTTAATGGCATAATCTACTTGAACTTTTTGAGAGAGGAGCTACGGTATTTATCTTACTTGAAGATGTACCTCTTCAGTTGCGCCAGAACATTTGGTTTATGCATGATGGAGCTCCAGCACACTTCAGTGTTGCTGTTCGTGAACACCTGAATCACAGCTTTCAAATCGATGGATAGGCCGAGGTGGGCCAGTACCATGGCCAGCTAGGTCACCACACTTAAATCCTTTGGATTTTATCTTTGGGGACACTTGAAAATCTTAGTATACAATACTCCGATTGATACCATTGAAGAACTCCGATTAAGGATTTTGAATGGAATAGAAATGATGAAGCAGACTCCTGGAATATTTGAACGGGTCCGACAATCGATGAGAAGACGTCTGAACATATGCATTCAGAACAACGGAGGTCACTTTGAACATTATCTTTAGTCTTTTGTTATAAGTTCAATGTCATTTAGATAATATGTTACTTTCATATAAAAATAAGCGTTTTCATAAAAAACCGAATATTTTATTTGCAATCAGCTACAACTTATGAGTTATTAGTTCTCTCCTCATAAAACAGCAAATTTTTGTGGTGTAATGTACTACATAAGAATACATTTTATTCAACTTTTATTTAAATTTAGTTTACACAACTTACATGATTCTTTTCAGAATTAAATTCTCTACAATTTTTATTGCCAATTGCGTTGTACCCTATGGCTAACGGTATTCTCATACTAGAGCGACTCAAATTTAATCATATTATGAGTTTGTAGAGTAGAGTGAATATTGATGTTGTGGAACTTTTCAACATCTCAAGTCTCTTCAAATACAAATCATATATCATTTAATATGACTTCAGTTTCTGTAAAATTGCAACTCAAGTAGCATTGCAATAATTTAAATAGGTATACATTTAATGTGATATTTTTCAAATTAAAATAAACTGGATTTTACAGATCTTTTGAAAAGTTTTAATGACAAGTCCTAAGTGCAAGATAATTTCAGAAACATTTTGGAAGTGATTTTTTGTATAATTATTATAACTATGAATATATAGTTTGATTATCAGGACATCAAAATTATGAATTATAATTATGTTTTTTAGTTATATTACTATATTAGCAATATATTAGTGGAAGAAAGTCTTTGAACATAGATGGTATAATATTTAAAAAGAAGAAACTCAGTTTCATCTTATTGAAGCCTACCATTATATGGACGTTTATCAATCAACCAGCCCTTGGTCCTTCACTTGAATAAGCCAAATAATTATGCTTCCTTTAACTAGGTTGACAACAAAATAAAAAAACACTCTTACTCAATTACTCATTACCCAGTTCGTACAAAGTTGTTCAGTAACACACAATTCTTACAACATTCCTAATGAATGATTGTGAGTTTATTTCAATACATAGTATTCGAATATATTATAAGAAAATATTACATTCATAGAACACATGAATGACAACTTACTAAGCAAATAAGAGAGAATAAAAATCTGATGAATAATATGACAAATATTACAATCTATATGAAAATAAAGGAATAATGAGCTGGATTTTGAAGTAGATTGTCTACAATGTTCTCTAATATTAACATTTTAAAAACATCTAGAGGCAGATAGAATTGAGGAAGATAACCTTGTGCAGTGCCCCATCATCAAACTTGCCCGTTTGTACCGTGGCCTGAGGACTTAACTATTAAATATTACTATCGAATTAGAGTATTGGATTGAGACCTGGATTGCATAGCCTTAAGGGTAGAAGATCCATAGGCAGATCAAGGGGAAGATGGATGCACAAACAAGCTGAACTAAAGAAGCTAACAAAATTTAATCTATTGAGACGATGAATTTGACAATAAAACTCAACTGAGACACTCCTTCTCTTTCCAAGCATCATGATACATCATTATGTAACTATATAATGTATGCATTATAAAATATAATGATGTTACATTGGTGATAATTGAAAACAAAGGCTTCATATTTTCAGAAAAACATAACATAGAAAATAACACACCAATGAAGAAGAAATTGAGTTATTTAAACTGTGTGGGTATGAATAAGTCGGTGACGGCGCGGGCACGGCTCGGGCAATAAACACGGTGACGGTGCTGACGTGGTAGGTAGTATGTGTCCCTACACGTTTGAAAGCATTTGTTTTCTCACTCGCCGTAGTACGGCCGACACTCGGCCGTACTGCGGCGCGGGCTAGGTGCGGTTATGTGTATTCCGGCAATAAAAGGGGGTGTGCTTGCAATATAAATATTGTACTTTACTGTTGAAAGTTTATGTTCTATTTTTGTCCAAAATATATATGAGCTGAAAATTTTGAATTTTGAAATATAAAACACCAACTTATAGCCTAATATCATGAGAGAGGGTTTGAAGGATGGGAGGGAGGAGCATCATGTGGCTTTAAGTATGATTCAAATTTGTGTTGAAGGTGGAGCAAGTGTTGGTCTTCCACTTCAACTATTTGAAAAATATATCTCAACAAAATCATGCATTTTGTAGATGGGGAAAGTGATCTACTGTTTTATGCAAGGAAGCAGGATCCAGATATGACCCCAAAAGAGAAACTGATGACTGACAATAATGAAGATTTTGATAGTTTAAAACAATAATATTATTGTAAAACTGAAATAAATACTCTGTGCTACTGGAATCCTGATATAAAATGCATTGAATTTTGATTGTTCTCTACAATTTTTGCTTTGAAAAAAAGATAAGGGTAATTATCCATGACTGGAGATAATTATATGCAAAGTAAGATTTAAGAAAATTAGAAAAAAAATAAAATGAAAAACATATTTTCTGAATCCTAACCTAACTAACCCTAACCTAATGAGCGCTAGCCTAACGAACCCTAACCTTCAACAAATCCTAACCAAACGAATCCTAACCTTATCCAATCTAACATAACGGATCCTAACCTATTGAATTCAAACCAAACGAACCCTACACTAACAAACACCAACCTAATTTATTCTAACCTAACGAATCCTAATGAAACAAATCCTAAGCTACTGAATTTCAGCCTAACGAACCCCAACCTAAAAAACCTTAGTTACCTAATTTATTCTAACCTAAAGAATCCTATTCTAACCTAAAAAATTCTAACACAATTAACCCAAACATGAAAAAACTTCTAACCTTATAAATCCTATTCTAACAAATCACCTAGCAAATCCTAACCTAACAAGTTCCAAACTAACAAACCCTAACCAAACGTTTCCTAATTTAGCATACTGTAAACCAACCCAACCAACCCTAACCAAAACCATTAAACTGTAATTTGAGTCAAACCTAATCCAACCCTATTTACGATTCAATCTAACCTAACCTTACCAATCCTAACCTAATAAAATACAAAAACTCTAATTCAAAAATACCCTGCATTCAATAATAGGAAGTGTATTAATATTATATATTCATATTATATATAATCAATATAATATAATAGTGCGTACCTCATACTAATCAGTTTATAATATAAACTTTATTATCATCCAATTCCAAATAGTCAGTTTCATCAGTACCGTATCATAGGTTTCCTCATGTTTTGGCTTTGCAGGGTTATATAAATTTCTTGCTCCTTACAAAACTCAGTAAACAGTCAACTTTCCTCAATTTGCATGATTTTATGAATATATACTTTGATAAATAGCCAGGAAAGAAATCTTTTTTCTTGTAGAAGCTTGGCAAAGTTGCCTTTTTGTGCCCCAAGAAGCTTCAATCTTGTTTGTTTAAGCACCTGAAAGTGGGTCAACAAAATGTATTTTGTGATTCACTTTCAAGTGCTCAAAGCCTTCTTCTTTTGAAAAATCATAAGCTTTCCAATAATTTAGTCTGACATGATTGTTGAGCCCGGATTGATAAGCTATAGGCTACTCTTTGATAATAGGTAGCCTATCCGGGTATTTTTTAACGGTTCTCAACAGCCACCATAAAAACCTCTTCAGATAGCTCATCGATGCTTAAAAACCCACTGACACTCAACAGCCCGCCTTCGATTATATTTTTTCTTTCCAAATTTAGGCTACTCTCATCAATTTGAACCTTTCTTCCAGGTCCACCAATTTTTTGCTTTCTCTATAATGCAATATCAAAAGTCACCTCCCGACAGAATGAACTCCAGTCAACAACTGTCCGGTTTGAAATGCCAAACTCATTAATGATCACTACTTTTTGTCCACAAATTTATTATGAAACCTATAAGTAGGCTATAATTTTCCATAACGGAAGTTTTGAATCTTCAAAAAAAGGTTCTTTGTCTAAGATTTACAAAATAACCACATATTTTCCTTTTTTTCTTGTTCTCAGATATGTACGCCTGTACGGTAATTTATTGCAATACCATTAATTATTTATAGCCGTCTATTTCAGAATTACACATCCATAATGTCATTTAACTTACATTCATCTCGACCATAAGCGGAACAAACTATAAGAAGCTTCAAAATCCCACATTCCATACACCTCATCAATTAACAATTTCCCGTCATCACTCCACTTTTTTAAATTTACCAAATTCACTTTTCCACCATCCATTTTTATCAATAAACTATTGACAACTTTTAATTTTAACAAATAACAACAAACTTTCATTTATTCCACAAACCACTCTCTGTCACAGACAGCACCGTATCGCGCATTCGTGAGCAACGGGTTTTTCCCGTTCCATTCAGTCAGATCTTTGAATGTAACGTTCTTTGTGATGATGGTTACCGAGCACTGTAACTGGAGCCAATCGTCATTCTATTTGATGAAGATATTATTATCCAATGATGATTTATCATTAAATTCAATATAATAATCAATATATTATCATTTTATTTTATAAAAAGAAGAGTACTTTTGAAAAAATATGATTAATAAAATATAACAGTTGTTATTTAACTGATGTTAAAAAACACTATAACTAAGTCAGCATATTGTCATTTCAAAACAAAAACCGAACCCTCAACCTCCCATTTTACATTTAAAACATCAATAAACATAGGTATTTGGAAAACCTCTAATCCCTTCCAGCATATTGCAATTTCAAATCAAAATCCTAACCTATCTTTCCACCTTTGAAATATCAAAAAGCATAATTCTACCTGGACCCTAGCCCTTTCTAGCATATTGCAATTTTAAAGAAAAAACCTAACCTAACCTTATGGAAAATTATTAAATATAATCCAAAAAACCTAACCACTAACCCCCTAACCCCTTCACATTTAATAATTTAGATTTCAAAGCAAAATCATAACTTTACCAGGACCCTAGCCCTTTCTAGCATATTGCAATTTTAAAGCAAAAACCTAACCTAACCTTATGAAACATTATTAAATATAATCCAAAAAAACCTAACCACTAACCTCTAACCACTTCTCATTTAATAATTTAGATTTCAAAGCAAAATCCTAACCCCTAACCTATCCTTTCACACTTGAAACATCAAAAAACATAACTCTAACTGCACCATAGCCCCTTCTAGCATATTGCAATTTTAAAGCAAAAACCTAACCTATCCTAATAACACATTATTAAATATAACCTAAATAAAACCTAACCTCCAACCCTTTCACATTCAATACTTTAGATTTATTCATCATCTTCAGAACAAAACATAAACATGTGGTTCATTACATGAACATATTCACAAACATGTGGTTCATTTCATGAACATATTCAGAAACATGTGGTTCAAAGCAAAATCCTAACCCCCTAACCTATCCTTTTACCTTTGAACATCAAAAAACATAACTCTACCTAGACCCTAGCCCCTTCTAGCATATTGCAATTTTAAAGCAAAAACCTAACCTATCCTAATAAAACATTATTAAATATAACCTGAATAAAAACTAACCCCTTTCACATTTGTTGAACGATAGACAAGGATAGCAACACCATTACAAATCACACCCTGCCATTATAACGTTGACCTCAAAATAGATACTCAAAGAATACTTTTGAATAACTATGTTATAACTGTGACTGTTGCTGGCCGTTACTCTGTTTCTGAGACAAAGAGAAGCTGCTTTTATTCCACAATCAACAGTCAACACATGAGGACATGAGACAAAATCACTCTCGGTCTCAGACAGCACCGTATTGCGCATGCGCTAGTAACGGTTTTTTCCCATTCCATTCAGTGCAACAGGTTCATATGCCGGGCACGCCCGTCTCCGGACGATCAAGTATTCTATCCGAAGAGAATGGACTTTTCGAGTCGCATGAATTGGGAGTATCTTGAACTCAAAATATCCTGCAGCTAGCCGGAATTGGAAATATATGGAGCTCCGAATATGTTGACATGCGGAACTCCCAATTCCGCCTATAGTGAGGTCCAAGTTATAATGGCAGTGAAGTAAGATAGGAGAAAACGTTGCCAAGTCTCTCCATTTTGCCACTGACTGTACACAGCTGTAACTCAATTCATCCCATTGAATTTGATATACCGTAATAATAATTATCATTTCCTTGATAAAATAATCAATTTAATGTCAAATTGATCAAGAAAATATATTTTTCATAATTTGATTCAAAAATGTGCCTTCATGACTGAGATCAGATTTTTATTTTTATACAAACCTGAAATGGCGGCTTATTTAAAAAGCTGTGTTACAACAATCTGAATTCCAAAACAACAGAAATTGAGTTATTTGGTAGGTATTCTATTCCAATTTCCTTTAAAAATAATAGAAAAATGAAAATCCGATTCAAAAATAAGTCATTTCAATGGATTAATTCTGAAATAACTTTTCAATACTATTCATACCGGTACGAGTAGGTCTAACCACAGAATAATAACATAATTAATTATAGGTTTCTCTGGTCTAACCTATACGGGTAGGCCAACTGAAGCATGGATGGAGTCAAAGTAAATATAAAATATTCTGGCAAGTGGACAGCATTGCAAAGCGAGAGAGAGATAGTGCTATCTGTTTTTTTTTTTTTTTGTATGATAGAAAAGGGGGAACATCAACTGTTCAATGGTGAGTTCCAGATATTTCCGATTCCGCGGCCCTGGTTTTTCAGCAGCTTCTCTTTGTCACAGATACAGAGTAACGGCCAGCAACGGTCACAGTTATCACATGGTTATTCAAAAATATTCTTTGAGTATCTATAGTGAAGTCAACGTTATAATGGCAGGGTGTGATTTGTAATGGTGTTGCTATCCTTGTCTATCGTTCAACAAAGCAGATGGAGCTATCTCTTTCACGCATTGCGATGTTGCCACATCGTTTATCAGCAAATTAAAAATTCAACGAATTGACAAAATATTTTATCTCAATCATGAAAATTTATTATTACATCTTTGAAAAATATATTTCCTTGGCAAATAGATATGATTAACTATTTTCAGCAATAAAGATAGTTAAATCGAATATCATAGTAGTGAGCATGTATAGAACACCAGACTCCAATCTCAGAGACTTTCTCAATAGATTAGAAGATTTTTTTAACATTCGTGACTTCGAAATCCTATAGATCTATACTGCTAGCAGGCGACTTCAATATAGACATTCTCAAGGAAGATAACTCTGAAGTTCAAATGTTTCAAAACATAATGAGATCATTCAATCTTCACAAATCTCATTCATGTCCAACGAGGAGAAAGGCCTGCCTTGACAACTTTTTCACAGATTTGAGATCAAATTGCTATAATTGTTCCATTTACAAACAAGACTTGATTTCGGATCATGCTGGATTATTGCTTGAGTTTGGAATGCTATTGAGTGAATTGACTGAAAATCGCAATGTTTTGAATCAAAAGAAACCATCAGTTAGAAAATTTCGGCTACTGAGACAGGAAAACCTGGATAAATTGAATGAGTCACTACTAAATTATGATTGGTCAAAAATTTATTCTACATATGATGTAAATAGAATGATGTCCATGTTTTCAAATGCTATTGTGTATTTTCTCAATCTACACTGTCCTTTAATCAAGCCTAGATCTACAAAAATGGAAAATAAGAAGTGGTACACAACGGAATTGACAACAATGAAACAACATCTTATGATTTTGTATAGTATATGGAAAGCCACAGGAGGAGATGAGGAGAAAAATAACTTTACAGAATACAAGAAAAAGTATAGAAAGGCATTGACACTAGCACAAGTTGCCGCAAATAATAAATTGATTTTGGAGTCAAAAAACAAATGCAAAACTGCATGGAAAATAATAAATTCTATTAAGGACACTACAACACCTGTACTAACTGATGTGAAGATTTCACCGGACAAATTCAACGATTTCTTTGTAGACGTTCCTGATAATGTCATTGGCCATCAGCAGAGCTGTCAAAACCCACTTACCTATTCAGATTTTCTAAGAACCAACACAGGTATACGAAGGAATGACAACGAAACAGCATGTAAGTTTTCCTGGATTAATGTGGACACGAATATAATAATGAAAATTGTAAAAAAATGAGCTCATCACGTAGTGAAGATGTCTTTGGAATTTCAAATTTCTTACTGAAGAACATCATTGATTCAATCAATATTCCATTGGTATTCATAATAAATTCTATTTTTAAATCTGGTGTTTTCCCCGACTGTTTGAAACAATCAGTAGTCAACCCCATTCACAAAAAGGGTGATAAGAACCAACCTGAAAATTTCAGACCTGTTGCGATAGGACCAATTATCAGTAAAGTGATTGAAACTTGTTTATTGATACCACTTACTGAACATTTCACTACTAATAAATTGCTCAATAATAATCAATTTGGCTTTCGAAACAAATGCTCCACTACTATGGCTTTAGAGAAAATTGTGGAGTTTATACTGGAGGGATTTGAGAGAGGTTCAGTTATTGGTGGTGGCCTACTGGATCTGAGCAAGGCTTTTGACACTGTGTCACACTCAATTCTATGCAAGAAACTTGAATATTATGGAATTGAGGGCTCTGAATTGAACTTGATCAAATGCTACTTGAAAGATAGAATTCAAATAGTCAGAGTCAATAATAATTATTCAGCTCCTAGATTCACAAAAGCAGGCATTCCGCAAGGATCTGTACTGGGCCCGTTTTTTGTTCATTGTCTATATCAATGACTACAGTATTAATGTCCCATCTTATTCAGTATTATATTGTCACAAAGTGAATTTTTGTGATGGATGGAGAGCCGTCGTCTAGTGTAAAATTAGCGAATTTATTCTGTTTTAGAATTAGAATAGGGTCGACGACTTCCAGATATATCTTGTTGGACTTGTAGTAGTGTATGCACATTATCACCATCGTCGCCAATCCCTATGAATCAGCAGCAGCCGTATCATCAAAACGATAAGCGGCTACCGAGTCAGGTTGGTATCGCTCTTCATGAAATTTCTGGAATAGAAATATTGTTTACCGGCCTGATTTAGTGTAGTAATTAGTATCATTGTCATCATTAGCTGCACCCTTAACATCAGGAGCAGCTGAGTCAAACCCTGTCACATGACCAGTGGCGTGATCGTCTTTTCAGACTCTCATTGGTCGGGAATCTCTTTTCCCCCGGCCTCCTAAATTTTCAGTGACCCAGTGCTGCTCCAAGAAGACCTGGGAGAGGAGCAGTTGTTCGGTGAATGGGTTTGTGTACGGCCGCGTTCCGAGCGGCGCTCCTAATAGTGGTGTACTAGAGGGTTAATATTCTATTCTGTATTTTAGTGAATGGAATACTGTATGTCGAATTGCCGACTGTATTTGAAGGTGGATTCTCCTGGGGGATTTTCTTTCTTGTCGGTTATTTTTCCTAAATTCGTATCACTGGGGGTGAACGAGTTATCCTTGGTTTTGAAACCTGTAAGGGATCTCAAGTTTGTGCTACAAATAGTTGAGTGGGAAATTTAGCTAGGCTCTTATAGTGGATTATCTTTGAGTACTTAATTTATAAGTCTCGACTCTGTCGCTTCACGACGTTTTTAATTAACTCATAATACAGGAAGTGGGAATCAGTTCGCTATTCTCTGTATCAGTATCCACGTCGATTCAGGTAATTGTATGTCAGGACTGGTAGTCCGTATATTTTTCCTTCTCTGTAGTAAGGTGGTCTTTAGTTTAAAGAGTAATATTCTCCTCCATTGAATTTTTATTCTTGTAGGGAAAGCCCTGTCCTTTTTGAGAATAGTTTTACTCAATTAATTCTTATTCTTGTGGAATAATCCCTGTTCTTTTTGAGAGAAGTTTTCTCGATTAATTTTTATCCTTGTAGTGAGATTATTATCATTTATGGTAAGTTTTCCTTGCTTAGTTTTCATACTATAGAGTGGCTCTGTATTTTATATTCGCTTAGCAGTTTCTGACTTGCTGTAATTCCAAGTAGGAAAAGCCCAATCCTTTTCATAGAGAACTCAGGTACAGCTTGAGTTCGTCCTTGTCGAAGTTGGTAGACTGTGACGTCCTTTCTCTTTCTTTCTCTTCACTTTCCCTATTCTAAAATCCTTCTAGCTCTCAGGTGCAGCTTGAGAACGTCCTTGTCGAAGTCACAGACTGCGACAATTCCTGCTCTCAGGTGCAGCTTCAGAACGTCCTTGTCGAAGTCACAGACTGCGATGCTTCCTGCTCTCAGGTGCAGATTGAGAACGTCCTTGTCGAAGTCACAGACTGCGACGCTTCCTGCTCTCAGGTGCAGCTTGAGAACGTCCTTGTCGAAGTCACAGACTGCGACGCTTCCTGCCCTCAGGTGCAGCTTGAGAACGTCCTTGTTGAAGTCACAGACTGCGACGCTTCCTGCTCTCAGGTGCAGCTTGAGAACGTCCTTGTCGAAGTCACAGACTGCGACGCTTCCTGCTCAGGTGCAGCTGAGAACGTCCTTGTCGAAGTCACAGACTGCGACGCTTCCTGCTCTCAGGTGCAGCTTGAGAACGTCCTTGTCGAAGTCACAGACTGCGACGCTTCCTGCCCTCAGGTGCAGCTTGAGAACGTCCTTGTCGAAGTCACAGACTGCGATGCTTCCTGCTCCCAGGTGCAGCTTGAGAACGTCCTTGTCGAAGTCACAGACTGCGACGCTTCCTGCTCTCAGGTGCAGCTTGAGAACGTCCTTGTCGAAGTCACAGTCTGCGACGCTTCCTGCTCTCAGGTGCAGCTTGAGAACGTCCTTGTCAAAGTCACAGACTGCGATGCTTCCTGCCCTCAGGTGCAGCTTGAGAACGTCCTTGTCGAAGTCACAGACTGCGACGCTTCCTGCTCTCAGGTGCAGCTTGAGAACGTCCCTGTTGAAGTCACAGACTGCAACGCTTCCTGCTCTCAGGTACAGCTTGAGGACTCCCTTGCCGAAGTTCCCAGACTGCGGCATCCTCTCTCTTCCTTCCTCTTAATTTTTCCTACCCTGTATAGCGCGAGATCTCAGTTCCAGACTAGAGATCATTCCCGTCGCGGTCCTCAGATCAGCGAGAGGTGTAGGAAACCTTGTGTAGAGCAGGATCTCAGTCACAGATTAGAGATCGACTCAGTCGCGGTCCTCAGACCAGTGAGAAGCTTAGGAGAAACCTTGTAAACTCTTCCCTATCCTCTCATAATAGTCGACATACTGACTATTAACTTAAAAGCGTTTCGGACGAGTGAGAGTGATCCCATACCCTTAAGGGCAGTCACAGATTGGCCCTTAATAACCGATGCGCAGTCATCAGATTAGCGCGGGAATCCTGTTTAGCAGTTTCAGAATTGCTGAAAATCCTTTCGCAGCTGCAGGCTCGCGATTCAGAAATCCGACACCCGAAACCTCATCCTCTGAACTTCAATTATCATAAAATTGAAATAGATATACTATGTTTAGCTAGCAGGTCCAGCCTGCTGAGAGCTAGAGCGCAATTCTCAGATTGCGGATTATTGAGCAGATATTTAATTTGCTGTAGAGAATAATAATCTTATTATTGATTCTCTGTTCCCTATACCCTATACCTCATACCTCATACCCTGCACCCTATTCTCTATTGCTTACACCCTATACCGTGCCCTATTTAACTATATCTTAAATACTACTAATAACTCCATAGTTCGTCATACCTTTACCCCATAGCTCTCACCTCAAACCCATAGAAAAACCACATCCGGGCTTGCAGGTACAGCTTGCTCGCCGTCAATTCGCAGTTGGTTCAGATTGCGTACTACCTTTTATAAATAGAATTATTGGTAGGGATCTGATGGTCAGATCCGTCTCCTTGTGTAGGGTTATCTTAATATCCCTTAACACCCACCCTGTATTCTAAAGGCCGAGGGCCGAATCGGCCAGTAACGCCACGGGCAAACACTCTTCCCCTGAAAGTAAAAATCTCGCGAAAGAAGCAGAGGGTGAAGAATCAGGATAGAGGGAGAAGTGTAGGTCCGGTATCTCCACCTGTCAGTACGGCTACTGACCCCGACCCATATCCGACTGTAGCTAGTCCGCGTTGTAGCAATACTTCGCAATTATTAGGAAACCTAGAGGGTGGAATAGGACATGCTAATAATAATTATGCTGACGATACCACCGTTCTGAGCATTGATAAGAATGAGAACTTTGTTTTAAGTCAACTCAACAATGCTTTAGAGAGTTCAAAGCGATGGTACACAGCCAATCACTTGGCATTGAATGAGAGAAAATGTGAAAATATAATATTCTCATTGAGAAATACATCTAGTGAACGGTATGAGAATTATATGAACCCTGTGAAATTGTTAGGAGTCATGTTAGACAGTAAGCTGTGCTGGACCAATCAAATTGATTTCCTTTGCAAAAAACTATCCCGCAGCTTATACGCTCTGAAGAGACTGAGGCTTTGTGTCAGTAAAGAAGTGCTGATATCAGCCTATTACGGTTGATTTCATTCTCACTTGAGCTATGGACTTCGCCTATGGGGGAACTGCAGTGGTATGAAGAGGGTTTTTGTATGGCAGAAAAAGGCAATTAGATGCATCGTTGGTCTGAGGAATGATGAATCATGCAGACAAGCCTTCCCAGAACTTCAGATAATGACACTGTCATGCATGTACATATTTTGTAATCTGATGCACATGAGAAAAAATGAAACCAACTTCATATGACAAGAGGAGATTCACAGCTACGCAACAAGACAGCGTTCGTTCCTGACAACACCTCATATCCGTCTCAACAAGACCTTCATGAGTCACAAGTTCCAGCAGTTCCGAATCTTCAATAAGATGCCCCAGAGAATTAGACAACTACTGGAACCAAAATATAAGGCAGTTATTTGCAAGTGGCTGAAAGAAAAAGCATTTTATGATTTAAATGAATATATGAACTGCACTGACATGCCTAGTGACAATCAATGACAGCATAGATTATATGTGTATATATTGTATTTTCTTTTTCGAACAAAATGACGATGCCTATTGTATAGTGTTGTATTTAATGGCAAATAAATATTCTTATTCTTATTCTTATTCTTTTTCCAGATATTTCCGATTCCGCGGCCCTGGTTTTTCAGCAGCTTCTCTTTGTCACAGATACAGAGTAACGGCCAGCAACGGTCACAGCTATCACATAGTTATTCAAAAGTATTCTTTGAGTATCTATAGTGAAGTCAACGTTATAATGGCAGGGTGTGATTTGTAATGGTGTTGCTATCCTTGTCTATCGTTCAACAAAGCAGATGGCGCTATCTCTTTCACACATTGCGATGTTGCCACATCGTCTATCAGCAAATTAAAAATTCAACGAATTGACAAAATATTTTATCTCAATCATGAAAATTTATTATTACATCTTTGAAAAATATATTTCCTTGGCAAATATGATATGATTAACTATTTTCAACAATAATGAACAGTTAAATAATTCATCAGATATACCAGTTTCAGCTGTTTGGGTGGCAAGGCTGAGATCTGGCAACCCTTTTCTCCTATCTTCCTAAATTACCATTATAACGTGGACCTTACTATACCAGATGATTGCGTGCCAACAAGATTCAACTTGTCCATCATGAAATGGATATGTTTAGTTCTAGAGATTGAACCACATATTCATGTTTTGTTCTGAAGATGACGAATAAATCCAAAGTATTAAATGTGAAAGGGTTAGGGGTTAGGTTTTATATTGGTTATATTTAATAATGTTTCATAAGGATAGGTTAGGTTTTTGCTTTGAAGTTTCAATATGCTAGAAGGGGCTAGGGCCCAGGTGAAGTAATGTTTTTTTGATTTTTCAAAGATGAAAGGATAGTTTAGGGGTTTAGGATTTTGCTTTGAAATCTAAAGTATTAAATGTAAATGTGTTAGGGGTTAGGTTTTTTATGTTTTATCTAATAATGTTTCATAAGGGTTTGTGTTGATGTTTTGGTTTTTTCTTTGGAATTGCAATATACTAGAAAGGGCTACGGTCCAGGTAGAATTATGCTTTTCGATATTTTAAAGGTGAAAAGATAGGTTAGGGGTTAGGATTTTGCTTTGAAATTGCAATATGCTGGAAGAGATTAGAGGTTTCCACTAGGAGCTATGTTTTAAATGTAAAATGGGTGATTAAGGGGTGAGTTTTTGCTTTGAGATGGCAATATGCTGCTTATTTATAGTGTTTTTAACATCAGTTAAATAACAACCGTTATATTTTATTATTCAAAAGTACTCTTTCTTTTATTGAATAAAATAATAATATATTGATTATTATATTGAATTTAATGATAAATCCTCATTGGATAATAATATCTTCATCAAAATGGAATGAAGATAGGCTCCAGTTACAGTGCTCGGTAACCATCATCAAGAAGAACGTTACATTCAAAGAACTGGCTGAATGGAATGGGAAAAAACCGTTACTAACGCTTGCGCGATACGGTGCTGACTGAGACCGAGAGTGGTTTGTGGATTTTCCGTTATACCGAAATATTCTTAGTACGCTACATACTAAGAATACAGTGTACGCTATGCTCGCTGTAGAACTGCTCCTTTCTACTGACAAAGTGTAGTATCTGTTTGAGTAACACATTCGTTAGAGCAGTTTGTTACCTGCTATTTGGAAAAATAGCTCTCAAATAGCTAAAAGCTAGAAGGATCAAAATATATATGAATTTTGTATTTAATGAGATGTGTATTGGAATTGAAATAAAATAAATAACTCTCATAAAACTGTTGAAACATATTAATCACTTGATATGTATTAATACCTTTGGTTTCATTAGAGTTTGGTTTGATTTGGAGCTTTTATTTGCATAAATCAATAAATACTTCATAGGTAGCAAATAGCAAGATGGACCCGGTTGTCATTATACAGAATGATCAAAAAGTCCATCCACAGTGAAATATATACGAAAACAAGAATTTATAACAACAACAGTGTTTTAATTTATTAAACTTATGTGTACATTCATTACAGTTAAATGTTAAAAGTGCCTTCCTTGTTGACGAATACACAATTCAATTCGTCTAATCAGGTTTGCAAACACATTGTGCAACATGTCCTGTGTAACAGAAGCAGTGAAATTGGATATTGCAGTTTTCAGTTCATCAATGGACTTTGGGTTGGTTCTATAGACAGTTGCTTTCACTGCACCCCAGAAGAAACAGTTGGGGTGTGTTAAATTGTGGAGGCCACAGCCCCTGTGGAATTACGCGATCACCAAAAACATCAGCAAGCAGTGCCATTGAAACATGAGCTGTGTGTGCGGTTGCGCTGTCTTGTTGGAAATGGCCGTTCAGTATCTCACTTAACTCAAGTTCGCCAATGCTGAATGGATACAAAATGTCATTGCAGTATCATTGAGCGTTTATTGTTTCATTGAAAAATATGGGACCAACAATCTGACATCTAGAAATTGCAATCCAAACTCCAATTTTTGAAGAATGAAGTGGTTTCTCATGGATACAGAATGGATTTCCAGTATTCCATGAACGAGTATTTTGTGAGTTCATGTACCCAGATAAATGAAACCACGCTTCATCAATGAAAAATGTTTCATCAAGAACATCGATTCCATTTTGTTGAATGAAATTATTGAACCATTCACAATACTCCAATCTCTTGCCAGGATCAGTAGGTTTTATTCTTGAACAGCTGTTATTTTATACGGAAAAAGTTTTAATTTCTTCTTAACAGCAGTGTGGGCTCTTCTGTAACTAACCTCACTTTTCAGCTCTAGTCTTCTCAATGACTTGTTCAGACTCATAGCCATCTTATCAGAAATGTCAAGTATTTTATCGTCATACAAAAACACTAAGACGACCGCATCGTGGTGCATCTGCCACTGAACCCGTACTTCGAAATCTCACAATCAAGTCTTGCACAGTATCACGATGTGGGATATTTGTCTCAGGTAAAACTGTAGTGAATAACTGACAAACTGATTCTGTGTATTTATCACCAGCTTTAAACACTTGTTCTATTAAAAAAAAAATGTTCTTCAATTGTTAGCATTTCAACACTGACAATAAAGTCACGGTAATAATGTACCATGTGGCTCTAACCACTAACTGTGGCTCTAACCAGAACACAATGGGCCCGTTCTGTGTGCATGGAATGTGGTAAATTGTCCAATTCACAATTTACCAAGTAAAAAGTTCCACGTTCCATGGGAGGAATTTTGACAGGTTCTGTTCCAGAATCCTGTTCCAGCTCCAACTTTCTGCCCCACAGTCGAAGTGTGGTAAATTGTCCGACCTGGTACAGTTCCAACAGGTTCCAACTATCTGAGATCTGATTGGTCGATTATTGTAGTCTGCTTGCTTCTCTGCGCATGCGCTGATAGTTTGTTTACCATAGAATACATAACCAACAATATGATGTTTGATAACCATTCATTAAATGGATTTTTCTTGATAGAAAATTTGAGAGTAATGAAATGAAAGAAATTTACACTTTTCTAGATGGTAGGTTTGTAAAACAGCCTTTCTTCATTTACGCAGCTAGTAAACGACACAGTTTAGTGTAAATCAACTTTATATGTGCGCGCCAAAAGCTTCTTGAACCAACGATTTTGAAATGGCGTTCCATGGGAACATTTTGCACTAGTCACGTGATGGAACAATTTACGATTGGAACTGGAACAATTTACTGTACACAGAACATACACAATGATTGTGTTCATGGGAGGTTGCGGTGCATGTACGTCTTCGGCGAAGTGAGCAGTAACCAGAAACCACGTGACTGCTGACCACTACTTGCTCCCACCGAACGAAAATCGAATTCTGGTTCACCGTTTTTGACGCGTACTTTTGAAATTAATTGTTTACAGATCGGTGTTGACTAAATAATAAAGGTGTGAACATTTCAGCTATAATTTATCATTATTGAATCAATAATAATTATTAATTTATAATTTGAAAAAAATATATTGTAATCATGTTTTTTTTTAATAATAATGATGGTTGTGCTATCATCAATGAAAATTTGACTACTTTTTCTATGCAATTAGTGTTAATGAATGAAACGTTTTATGGAATATTAGCAAAATGTTAATAATTAGAGTTTCTTGATTTATGTCTACTACCCAGACATTTATCTAGATAAATCCTGGCTTAGGAATGAATAAACAAAATATAGAATTCTGACTAAAAGATAACATAAACAAATCTTAGTTTAGTAGAATAGTCAATAAAGCTCAAAAATAATAAACTTTCCAGCCAATAATGAATGAATTTCTTGCTCTTCAACTATTCTGTAATTAATTCCATCAATGGAATAAAATATTTCCTATGTCTCATCCTCTTTTAGTATATAGACTCTGAATGTGAAGAAATAACCTAACAAAACAGCAGACAACCAATGCTTCAACTCTCGACCAATAAGAAGCGTTGATCCCGGTACCGGTTTTGTGGAACATACTTTTCGAGCGGTGCAAGTGAGCATGTACGTGGTGCAAGTGAGCATGCACCACTCCACTCTGTTCCAAGATGGCGACCGGTACCTGAACTGTCAAAAGCTCCCACCGAACGCATTTTCGTGTCCTTGGTCGAAATCGTACATGTACCGCAACCTCCCATGAACACAATCAATATGCCACCACAAAGCTACACGCACTGACACTGTCTGAGATAAAAAACATCAACACAAACCCTTATGAAACATTATTAAATATAACATGAAAAAACCTAACCCCTAACCCATTTACAAGGGGGAGTCACTTGTCAAATGGGTTTCTAAACAGAACGCAATATGCCACCACGCAGCTACTGTGGAGAGACTTTTTGATCACTCGGTATTTTCAAATGACTGCAAGGGACCATTCCATTTCAAAACCTAACCCCTAACCAATTTACAAGGGGGAGCCACTTGTCAAATGGGTTTTTAAACAGAACGCAATATGCCACCATGCAGCTACACTGTGGAGAGACTTTTTGATCACTCGGTATTTTCAAATGACTGCAAGGGACCATTCCATTATGCACTATCATTCTTGGTACAAGAGCTACATGCACTGTTGCTGTCTGAGATAAAAAACATCAACACAAACCATTATGAAACATTATTAAATATAACATAAAAAAACCTAACCCCTAACCCATTTACAAGGGGGAGTCACTTGTCAAATGGGTTTCTAAACAGAACGCAATATGCCACCATGCAGCTACACTGCGGAGAGACTTTTTGATCACTCGGTATTTTCAAATGACTGCAAGGAACCATTCCATTATGCACTATCATTCTGGGTACAAGAGGATCTTTGAGCAATGAACGTTCCCTTTTAGGTTATCTTACTGCACAGAATACAAATATAGGAGTTTTCTCTGCTTACTGCTAGTTATGGATACTCGGCATTCTGTGCGACTTCATAGTTCCTAAGAATATTCTGGTGTCCTCATAGTGACTAAGAATATCACTGCATGTGTATGCGCGTGCGAACGTTGCCCTGTGACATCACTTACTATAGTTATTTGTGCAACTAGTGCGCAAAGTGATAGTTTGCTGCACCGAAAGAAACGTTTACGCCCGAGCTGTAGGCGAGGGTGGAATGGCTTCTTGAGTGCAGCAGAGGAACTCTGCGCACGTATTTCACATTAAGTTTTTCCTACAGTTACCATTGAATATGAAAAGTGGGTAATTATGGATAAAATGATGGCTGAAATCCATCAAATGTTTGTGTGTGTAATGCTGTTATTAATAACAATCATAATTCATTTAAAAATTAATAATCCAATTGAAGTTGAAAATTTTCAGCCAAATTCTCATTTTTTTCATTCAAGAATCAGAGAAAATACAGATAAAACAAAAAATTCGCATTCAAAATTCACGTCAAAAGCTGGTTTGAATGACTGCAAAATGGCTGAACCGACAAGCGCGTGACCTAGCGGGAAGAATCGTAACTAACTTCGAGCTAAAAACAGTATTCAGATATTCAGAATTATGACCAACTAGAATTACCGAAAAATACTATAAGTAAACTAAAAAATATTTATAAAATAACATAGACAACAGAAAATATTTTATTGTAGTATTACCCGTCAGGAATAGCATGAGCTCTAAGTTCAAGATGCGCCGTAGCCCGAGAGAGAATTTTAGTGGTGGGGGAAGCATTTGACTCAGTCTCAACTTGACCTCCGTACGGTGCACATCGCTCCGGTTTGCATAGGTCTAATAGCATAAGCAGTAGGAAAGGCGACAGTGAGCCTTTCCGTCTCAACAACAAGCTCAGCCACCTCCCCTCTCTTAGCTTCGAGCGGCCTCCCCACTCTCACACCATTATCTCTCCTCTCGCGATCTCACAGCTCATGCTATTCCTGCCTACTAGTATATTCTAATGTTTTTTTATTGATTTTATTGACATGGATTTCGAACGGTAATTATTCAACCTGAAAATTCGAATTTCAAAATGTGTGTTTGCTACATTTCTCATTGCTTGGAGTTGAAATAATTATTACTGTCAATAGAAAATAAACATTATTTATTATTAAATGAGAGAGAAGTTATTATTTAATTATGATTTAGATAAACATTATTCTTGTTTTGGATTTCTAGATTGGGATTTTATCATAAATGTAGGGTAGCCATTGAAATGATTCTCATCTAAATCTAACCACCAGTCATTGTTACCAGCTAAATTTTTGTTTTCATGCACTAATCCTCCATATAACCCACCAACTATTTTGTGTTGCCATGTTGCAAATCTGGAGTGCAGAAAAATTTTTTTCGCCCCACTTGGATGTAATGAGCTGGTTTACGTGCGTCATATGGAGGCCGAAAGTGATTGTTTTCTGACCAGGCCGGTAAATTTTTACGGCCCTAGGGCTGTAAAATAACCTGAAGTCAGCTGATTCGATTTGATGTGAACGTGTTTACAAAATAGTTTATGAAACGGAATCAGTTTATGCTTCTAGATTGAATAAAGTTTTTGCAATAAGATACTATCATTTTATTGGATGAATGGAATACAAAGAGATATTATAAACTATTCAAATTCAATTTTCAGAGTATAATAGAATCTACCTCAAACCTCCTAGTAAAGCGCTTATCACGGAACATGGTGGATAAACGGAATCATTTTATGCTTCTAGAATTCAATTAAGTATTCTGTAATAATATACTATCATTTTATTTGAATGAATAAAATACAGATAATATATATATTATAAACTATTCAAATAATTCGATTTTCAGAGAAGGATAGAACTTCTAACCTAAACTTCCATTGACATTCAGATCACATCATATTGGCCAAATTTCAAGTGTGCTAAAACAGCTGATCAAAAACTTTTTCAAGTGTGATAAACCAGCTGATCAAAAACTTTTTCAAGTGTGATAAACCAGCTGATCAAAAACTTTTCATTATTTGTGTTTATCATTCAATAATTAAAACATTTATAATAATATCATCTTATTGTCATTTGGAAGAATAAAAAGTATAAACTCCTCCTCTTACATAATTGAACATAATCTTTTAGGTTATTTAGACAAATCAGAATAAAAAATAAAAATACTTGGACAATTTCTTGATATTCAGATTACCTTAGATTTGCTAGAGCTATGACCTTCCACTTTTGCTTTCAGAAGTGCTTATAATAGACAATGAGAATAATATTGTTCTCATATATATAATATTGTTTATTTTTCTGTGTGGCGAAAAATAACGTTTCACCATGGGCAAAAATGTTTTTCCGGCTCTCAATCTTTTCTAGTCCTCGGCCTACGGCCTCGGACTTGAAAACCGATTTCGAGCCAGAAAAGTCTCATTTTCGGCCCTAGGTGCGAAATATACTATTCCCGCACTAGAGCGGAAAAGTGATTCTTTGCGTTCTGTAATCAGTGCAGGAATGGCCACTTTTCAAGGTATCTGTAGGAAAAGAATATTTCGGTTCACCGGCTATATCCAGCCACAAAGTAGAAGGAATCTTTCTTCTCTGTGATCCAGCCCATGGAGGCGAGGCTCGCTGTAGAACTGCTCCGTAGTATCTGTTTGAGTAACACATTCGTTGGAGCAGTTTGTTACCTGCTATTTGGGAAAATAGCTTTTACTTTGTTTTCGTGAACCTTTGAACGAATGAGCAATATGCCCAGCAAAGTAATAAGCCTGTGTAAGAAGGAGCAATATGTCTGTTTGAAGGTTGCAGAGAAGAGAAACATTCAGCACATCAGCAGTAAACATTCAGAGTTGGTCGGACACTTGACAGAGAAGCATGAATTTATTGGAATATGGGTTGAAATACACTCAAGGAGGAATTTCCAGTTTTCTCATCAAATTTCAATTCATTCCAGACAACTTATCTAACATGGGTATTTAAAGTCTAGTATGAGCTGGATGATAATAATGATGGTGCTAGATATGAAGAGTGAGTTACATTGCCACACTTATGTTCTTTCATGTGATGTGTGATTTTTTAATCATTGCTAGAAAAATATCCAAGTTGTACAGGGTAAAAGTTGTAGGATTGAATAATTTTGAAAAAATTCCCCTTTTTTGAAAATTTGTAGCTCCGGAACCAAAAAATGGTAGAATCCTGCATGACCACTCAATTTAATGGAAAACTTTCATTTTGTAGAGAATGCTTTCCTCGAAAAACTCAATGTTCTCGAGATTAATGGAAAAATTGAAAAAATCCGAAATTTTGGGAGGTTTTGGGGTGATGCCCTCTGGCGTGTCAGCTAATTTCAGATTCGAATTCAGTGACCCAAAATACGTTGAGAAAAATTATTTTGGGGCTGTTTCCTCAAAAACAACCATTTGATTGGACTGGAGGTTATGTTACAAGTTTTGATTTTGACATAGAGAGGCTATTTTGTGTTTTCGTGCATGGGCGAATCAGTTGCAGTTCCACTGAATGCTAGTCACAGCTCAGTAGCAATTATCACAGTGAACGGAACTGCTTTAACAAATACGTTATCAGCGCATACTTCTCTAAAGGTGCGTACAGACTTTCACTCTGCTCCACAACCGAACGTCTCTCCAGCAGAGCGATTGATGATCGACCGGGGAGCAACTAACAGTGGTTCGACCGAGGAATGCGAGAAGATCTTAACATCTTCCGTAACGTTCATGATGGGTGTGACTGCAGAGCGGAGGCGGAGCTACTGCGGTACGATGGAGGAACGAGGGCGGTGCGTGCTTGGTGTGGGTTGGAAGCGCGTATATGTGTATGCAGCTTATGCTAGAGGAGCATTTCTACAGCGAGTCCCGCGTGCCCATGGACGATCCTCCTTGATCCAGCCCTTAGACCAGTTATAGAATAGACACGCTGGGGAGTCTAGGCTCTAAAGCCAACATCTACTGCCAAATCCACCAATCTTGATGTCACAACAGTGACGTCACGTCATGCATCATATGGAAAACTTTCAGATTGTGTCTATTTCAGATTCATGGTGTTTTTGGGTTATTTCTAGCTACGGGCAAAAATGATATCGGTCAAGTTATAATGTGTTAGGTGATATCAACTTCAAAGTTAGAATGTGTTTTGAAAATAATAAGGTACGGTAGCCTACAAAACTAATTTATTGTCATGCTGCAATGAGTTTACTTACATCATAACCAAGGATAATATTACAGTTAAAACTTACAATATTTATGTGTATAAATTTCAACTACACATGAAAGATATCCACTTTTTTTCCTAAAAATTTCAGTGCAATTATATGCTGCGCAGGAGATTACCATTTCCATAAATAATAATTACATAAATGAATAAACAATAATAATAATAATAATAATAATATATTTATTACCATTTGGTTTACAATAAACATTGGTCATTGTCACAAGTTTACAAATAATACAAAATAATCAACAATACAAAGTCTACACAGCTAAAACACAATAATTACTTCTAAGATTTACTTCTTAAACAAGATTACAAACTAAGTTTACACCCTAGATCATACACAATAGTAACAGATTTACATAGACTGTGAATTTTATAAAATTCAGGTACCTTGTAAAGTCCACCTCTTATTAGGCCTTCCTAACTCTATCTTTATATGGGTGGCATCTAGGTCTCTTACCATGATGGAAGGGCATTATAAAATCTGAGAGATTGGGCCCTGAAACTTCTCAATGATGTGCTGGAAGAGCACCATTCGACACCTATATTACTTGCCCCTCTTGTATTGTATGTATGCCTATCAGAGTTGAGGCTAAATTTATCCAGGTTCTTTTTGACATGACACAGACATTCCAGGACATACATAGAAAGAAGAGTCAGAATTTTATTCTCAATGAACAATGGTTTACAATGACTACGTGGCTCTTAATTGTTTAATATTCTAATGGTTCTCTTCTGTAGCAGGGAAAGTTCCTAATCCATATCAACAATCTGTCAAAATTAGTAGTTGAAGGTGAGTTGTATCACTGTTTGCTGATGACACAGCACTAGTGTCTACTGGGAGCACTTGGGAGGAGGCCTACATGAGTGCTTCAATTGATTTGTCAAAAATAAAGAACTGGTTCGATCACAATAGCCTTACAGTAAATGTGGAAAAAACGAAGTTTATGCCAATAGTTACAAGAAATCAAGCTGATCCAGGCTCTCTAATACTAACGATGCATTCTTGTAATAATCCCAGGTCTGCTGGATGTAATTGTAGTATGAATGAGCGCATTGATCCCAGGTAGCACAGAAACGTTGAAATAACGTTACAAACACGTAATACCTTAATGTTGAAAAGACGTTGAAATTCAACGTTGAAAACACGAGAAAATGTCCGCCGTTTCCACATTATTTTCAACGTTGAATAATCGTTGAAAAAACATTGTAACAACCATTATTTTTAACTTTAAATAGTCGTTGAAAGCACGTCGTGACAACCATTATTTTCAACTATAAATAGACGTTGAAAGCACGTCGTGACAACCATTATTTTCAACTATAAATAGACGTTGAATTAGCCATACTTTTGAACCGGTACCTTATCATTACATGGTAATATTTCTAAAATCATTTGAAAAGAGATGGAAAATACGAAATCATATTCCATTTATTTACATATGATTTCATGTAACAGAAATATTACCGTGCAATGCGGTATTGGTAAGTGACATTAAAAACACACAATACAAACCATATACTTCATCTCTTTTCTGTATAGGCTATTTTATAGAACTAGAAAGAAAAATAAAAATCTCAGTACCCTTTTTGAATTATTTAATCACTATTATTAATCATCATTTAAATTATTCAAAAAGGGTACTGAGATTTTTATTTTTCTTCTATTTCCATATTACTTCAATTTTGATCCACAAAAATTAGTATGATAAAAGTTTGTTTAAAAAACTGAGATGGTACAGCCAAATTACCATGGTAATTTAATATCTCCGCAAGCTCAACACATTTTATCTGTAAAAACATACCTAACTTATAACTATTATTTCAAGAATTCAGCAGTTGTTTAAAAATCTTGAATTTTTAGTATGATAATTTCATCTGTGGTGAGTAAAATATAGCTCAATTCTTTCTAGCAATAATATAGATCATCTAAATTTTTACTCGACATTATGCAGGTTTAAACTATGCCAATTGGCAAAACAATAATAATTGTCTTCTTAAACCGTCAGCTGATGTTGTCAATTAGTTTTTATTTAGCCATGCCTAGATGATGGTTTTAGAATTAAAAGATTCAATTGATACTTTACACCAGCTGTACATTTCAGAGACAATATTATTGTTCTGCCAATTGGCATCATATAAACCCCCTACATTTTAGTTTTCAGGTATGATGATAGTTTGTAATCTATGCAATAGACAAAAAATATTTTATTACAGTGTTCAATAAAAAGGAACTTTCAAAATAAATTTTCACTTTCATTTCATAATACTTTAATATTTTATTAAATATTTGTGTAAAATAAATATAATATAAACATAAATATTAATGTGTTTAAATATTTTATTTTATACCTTAATATTTTTAATTACCACAAAATTTATTGTTTTTTTCTCCACTGAAAATCTCTGACTGTCAGATATTTTAGCCAATCCTTAATAGCGTCTTCAATTTGGTCTTAATGCCCACAGTCGACCCACAAGATTTTTTGATAGAATCTGAAACATAAGGTAATATAAATTTAATGAGAAATTCTATAAATATGAAGGCAGATGAAATTTTGCCACACATAGGAGTTATTATTTGATACAGGTGTTGCATGGTTAAAAGGGACAACCAGGATAAAGGACAAGTACGAAAATTTTTCTCAAGTGCACATCTAATATTTGTTATACACATTGATATTTTGAATCACAAGGCGAGGTGATGACTGTTTTTAGATATTCGTTCAAACATTCAAATGGACTAAGAATAAGAAAGAATATTGGGTTCCAAATTTTGTAGCATAGACGAATTTTAACTTGAAATACTCCTCTTTCGTTATGCCTATAGAACTAAACAAATAAGGCTCTATATAAAAACGGTAAAAAATTTACTTTTTAGATTTATGAGTGAAATGTAATAGTTACTGTAGGTACATACTTGGTTTTATGGAAAAAAACAGTTGAATGCCGATATTTTAACCATTTTTATTGGCCTACTAAATTCTGTAAACCTAGACCAAAAGTTGAAATCACAATGAAATTAATCAAAAATATCCTCGACATATGAGTTGTAAACATTCATAAATTAATAATTGGAAATTAAATTTTAAAATGAACAAGTTTAAGCTAAATTTCGTCACCATGGAATGACAATATTTGAAAAATTTTGATATTTATGAGCTGAACTCCGGGCACCCGTTTCAAATTTCTTGGATCACCGAGTTAATAACTGAACTTTTTAAAAGCAATCACTTTGATGTTAGCCTACATAGACTATTTATGAGTGTCATAGCAACAGACTTCCATTGTTTGCAGGTTAAATTGGGTTATGTTTTAAAAATTTATATTTTTCAGTATATTATTAAGTTTCATTCAATTTTCAACACAAGCAGTCCTGTGACAAAAAAAAATACATACATCTACGGTAGTGAAAATGTTTGTGTAGAAATCAAAGTAATTGTAATTTATTGGAATTAGTAGTAGGCTACATGTACAATACTTAAAACCAAGCTTATTGTATTATATTAATTTTTAATTAAATTAGAGCCCACTAATTAACAAATATACCTAAGTTAACTCTAACCTCGAATGTAAACAAGTGTGAATAACACACAATATTTGTTTTCAAGTTTAGACAATAAATCACCAAACAATCTCATTTTTAAATAAAAATAATAAAAAATAAACTTACCAAGTCAAAGTGGAATGGGTAGACACTTCTAAAAGAGTTCACAGCTTTCATCAACATGATGAGAATTCAAACATGAAATGGCGTCGATCGGTCGTTGACGAGAGTTGCTAGATCCGTTTTTGTATAAGGACTACTGTAGCGCTGTGAGTGGTGAATTGGAAGCTCGTTTTCAACGTGTTTTCAACGAGAGATCAACCGTTGAAAACAATGTTGTATTTAAAACGTTGAAAAATTCAACCGCTAACGGTTATTCCACCTCAACAACCAAATTTCAATGTTGGAAACACGTAGGTGTGCTACCTGGGATCATTACAAATACCTGGGCGTTGTCTTGGATTCCAAGATGAGTTAACATGTCCAATGATGGGTACAACATGTCCAGTGTGCTAAGAATAGGCTCAGAAAGCTGCTTCACGCATTTTCAGAGCTTAGTAATGTTCTGAGTGTGGATTAGTGCAAAGTAGTTTACTTTGCCTATGTCCAATCTATAATACTATATGGAATTCTAGCTTGGGGAGGGGCTTCCTCCTCAGTCATTGAGCCTCTCGCAGTCACCCAAAGATCAATTATAAAAACAATTTTAATGAGAGACTTTAGATACCCTACAATACAGTTGTTTATCGAATTTCCCGTACTGAATGTTAAACAACTTTTTATTAAATCCTTGTTGATCCACATCAAAAAATACAAAATTGAACTTCTGGGAGAAACAGTTAACCATAGCTACTCAACTCGCCACAGATCCAATTACAGCTTTGAGATACCTCAGCTGACTCACGGCTCTGAATTGACAAATCCTTCATACCTGGCCCATATCTTGTACAGAAATGTGCCAGGGGTGATTAGGGAAGCAGAGGCATTTAGTTTGGTAGTGTTTAGGAAGAGGGTGGACAGGTGGCTGTACCAGATTGGTTGGGAAGCTTCAGAAGAACTACTCCAATCTCGCTATGCTTGGTGACCAACACGACTTCAAGGTTTCCAGACAATTGATTGGTATTTATTTTATCATTGACATAACCGATTTGACTGTTTTGCCTTCTGGTTTATGCTTTTTTTTCATTCTTTCTTCTGAGAATTTCTGGAATCCCTGCCACTGCGGTCTTCAAAAAATATTGTTTTTTCTTCTTTATTTATTCTTTAATCAATCAAGTATTAAGTATACTTATTCCTACATACATACTCATTCTTAAATATACATCAGCACAATATATTATCTATTTTATAATCAGAATATTAATAATACATCCATAATATAAGTGTATTCTCTATTATTTACTTCTATGAGCAGATTAAGCTTATTATGTATAAAGTGGAACTCCCCCCCTACACACAGATGGATAGTCTAGTAGGGGGATTCCAAAATATGTTATATATTGTATTTCTTATTCGTGTATTATGTTTTTTGGAAATAAACTGAATTGAATTGAATTGAGTTTACCAGCCAAAGGACTATTTCCCCACAAAATTATACCATAGGCTAGGTGACTGTGTATAATCGCAAAGTAAACTGTTTTCAAGACCTCTATTGTCACACTTCCAGCCAACCTTCTCAACATAAAAAGCCCTCTTAGTACTCTGTTATATATATTTCCTATATGGGTATTCCATTTAAGATTAGATTGCAAAAAAACTCCGAGGAACTGGGTAGATTCAATGTTTGGGCTGTTGACTAGACTGAAACTTATAGTGGTGGTTTTTTATCATTAATAGCTACTTTATTTTCTTTACTCCAACTGTCAATCAAAAGATTACATTGTTCTAAATTGAACTTCGCATCTGTCTGATTTCCATCGCTAATAATAACTGCCAGGTCATCTGCATATAAAATATTCTCCTTCATTGCCTTCCAAGTAAGTAGGTCATCATTCATATAATTAAGAACAGTATTGGTCCCAGTATAGATCCCTGAGGTACCCCTCGTTCTACTGATAAGAAATCAGAACTCAGACCACAATGGTAAACTGACTGGAACCTCCCCTCTAGATATGTTTTAAAAAACTTCAATACTTTATGATCAATATTGTAGGCAGAAGGTTTTGTTAATAGTATTTCATGTGAGACCGTATCAAAAGCACATGAATAATCGTACATTCTGGCAACATTGCTCTTCTTGTCCTCAATTCCGTTCATTACAAACTCCACGGTAGATGTTGTGCTCAAATTACCTCTAAACCCAAATTGACTTGAACTAAAAAGTTTATTCTCTTCAAAATACTGTACAAGAGGTTCACTTACTAGGTATTCAAAAGCCTTACCAAAAATTGGAATGATGGTTATGGGTCGAAAGTTTCTTACTTCACTTTCAGAGCCTCTCTTATTTATTGGTAATACTTTACTATATTTTAGGAAATCTGGGTAGATGCAGTTATTCATACATTCATTGAACAGGTAAGTGACAATTTCCGCTATGTAAGGGGCTGCAATCTTTATTATTAATGATTTTAAACCATATACATCATACGATTCGCTATTTTTCAACTTCATCAAGGTATTGTAGACTTCGGTAACTGTGAATTCTGGGAACTTAAATTTTTCACTTATATCACATAAATTGGGAATATCTGGAACTCAAAATATCTTGCAGCTAGCCGGAATTGGAAATATAAGGGACTCCGAATATGTTGACAGGCGGAACTCCAAATATCGTGCAGGCCGGTGGAACTCAAAATATCTTGTCAGCTGGTGGAATTGGAAGTATGTGGAATTTGAAATATATTGAACTCACAATATTGATCCTTATTAGCGAGTCTGTGTAGATGTGGGATGAAACAAATTCATTGTGTAAACAAGATCTGGACGGCAGGATAAACCTCCACAAAATATGTAAGCAATATGTGCCTACACCGAGTATGTAAAGGTGGGGAAATGAAAACAAGAAAAAATGATCGTACTGGTTTTGATAATTAAAACAAAACAATAAATTATCTGTACAAAAAAAAATTAGAATTATAATTATAAATTATGAAATAACAATAAATAGATAAATATTTCAAGGGCTACTCGCTTGGCTGCTAGTGAAGATTAAATTTGTTGTGGTTATGGAAAAATTAAAACAATGACTCAGTAGTCACCTACCTTTATGATAATGGCCCCCAATTTGGCATCCACTGGTTAATCGCGACGTTAATTATTAATGAAAA
Organism: Nilaparvata lugens; assembly: GCF_014356525.2. Classification (NCBI taxonomy): domain Eukaryota; kingdom Metazoa; phylum Arthropoda; class Insecta; order Hemiptera; family Delphacidae; genus Nilaparvata; species Nilaparvata lugens. Next base: position 101,822,848 of record NC_052504.1, read on the forward strand.
ATAAATAAAAAAAACTGATCTAATGAAGTGGGTTCAGATCCCTTCCTATTCAATAATACAATTCTCTTTAAACTGCCCGAACTGTGACAGGAAAACTGTATTATAAAACAAGAACAAAATCTATCCCCTTCACCAGAACAGCCGGACTTTACTCTCAGTCCTAACGAACGAGCTCACACCCGACTAGTAAAAATTTTGGGTATTAATATATAACTCAGTCAATGCCAAACTGAAGCCATTTCAAATACATATTTTTATCAGTCGCACAAGCCGAGCACGTTTGTTTGAAAAACAAAAGAGAAACTACAATAATTTTGATAACAAGTGAAATAAACAACTTTCTGTCGATGACAAAACTGTTCAAAGGCAGAAACACCATTCATTAAACTTTTCGTAAAATAAAACTCTAAAATCCTGATCAATATGAGATAAATATATGAATCATATATATGTCCCATATGACCAGGTGACACATCACCCATCCCGCTGAAAGACTCGTCCCTGAGTCTGTAGTCAAGAGGGGAACAAAAAAAAAAAAAAAATAATGATTAAACAAAATAATATACTCAGGAAACAAACGTGTGCCTGATTGACTTGATAATGCTACTATACATTGAAATCAAACTTTTACATAGAAAGGTAGGTTACTCAAACTAAATTACAAACATTCAAATCAAATTCAAAATGAACTATGCTGCACAATAACATTGATTATATATGAAACCAACTTTCAATATTATACACATTAATATACATGAATATTCAACTTATTATGAAAAGAAAATCTCAATTGACAATAATTTATTTGTGAATCAACATTGAACTACTTCAAAAGCTGCAATAAAAAATCGAGAAAAAAAAACTTTATAAGTACATTATGACTCATAACTATATAGTCAAGAAAAAAAAACATTAAAACAGTTAATCTATCAAAAAGTAACTATATAACTCCTAACTATCGATTATGTATCTTGGGTTGTGCTACCGTTACAGCAGATAATTTACACACATACAACTTGATGCCTAAATATGCACAGAATAAGTTAAAAACCCTAACCAGCCAAATAATATATAAAAAACAAAACTAGAGGAATTTACAACATCTCCCCAAATTTGGAAGATCTACTTTGTGAAATATATCTGATGATATTACGTCTTGACTGTAAATTCCGGAACCTTTATATCTATATCAGTTTTTAAAATTTCGCTAAAATTAACAAAATTAGGATTGAAATGCGGTTGCAAAACATCAATTTTCAACGAATTAAACTTAACCCAATGCAAAGGTAAGTAATGGAGAACCTGAGGTGTTTATCAACATTTGCGTCACACGGAAAAGTCTTTCTCACCATTTTCTCCCGCCGACCGAAATCTCGCAATGACAGGGTAAAACCACATACATTGCTCCGGAATAGGTTGAAGATGATGAAATGAACCTCCCTCGCAAGTGACTGTAGTGTTGGCCTGTATATTCGCGACGATATACTCCGAAGGCGTAAATCGACTATCTCCAACTCCTGCTTAGCTGGACGACAGCTTAAACTGCAATATTGTTGGATGTCCTTCAGTTCTGTCGCCGCAAACAAGTGATGCATACATCTCGATGACATATGTCCTCCATGCACCAGCCGCGGAAGATAGCATAAGAAATCGTCCTGTGCCTGACAAGAAGAGAGATATCTCCCGAGATTACCTGAATCTCACCGTCCTCCTGTCTCCGCGCCAAAACGAAACCCTGCTGCTGAAGCTGACAATCTGGCCGTCGAAATACATAGGTGTCCTCACTACTTGTGCAATTGAAACTGTCCGCCGATGCTGACCAACGGTACTTTTAAGCTAAGCACCATGGGTTCTCTTCACCACGCAAGTCGTAAGTGGAAGATCAAAATATCACTGCCAATCCGATAGAGGTATAGCTAACTGGTGTCCTTTCGACTTATATCCTTTCTCCAATCTGAAGAGATCTGAACGTAATAAACGGGGTGTACCAGCGAAAAGGGTAAAAGCTTTTTATCACAGCGTTCCTTCGCAGTATTTATGAATTCCTGCCGTGATAAAATATTTACATGTGAGTAGAGGTGAAAAATGTAAATTAATAACTGGTTTGTGAACAGTGTTTTCTCCTCCGATACATTCTGTTGTACGAATAATCTCATACTGTCTGTTAATTGCTATACGCATCGTGAAATTGCTGAGAAAAACTTCCAGCAAATGCCTCAAGTTGCGAGAAATCCGAATTAAATCTTTGTGGTCGTCTGCAACCAACCCTTGGAATGCGTTGAGGTGATCAGCTACATGTTTTTCGTTGAATTCCAGCTTATGAAGTTCCCCATCCGTCGCGACTGCGCAACAAAAATGAAGAAAATCGCCGACAACATCGATCTTGGTCTTTCGTGAAGCTTGAGTTTCCCAAACGAATTGAAGAGTTGAAAACAGCATGACTGTTGCGAAGAATTCCGTTTGTAGAATTATACAAAACTTCTACCGCATCCGCTAAACTGCAATCTCTTGTGACAGTTAGGCCAGAACACCCTTTCCGCCTGCAAGATGTCGAGCTGAGCTGCCGGGAAATCTACCTCATATGTTAGTGGAAACGATGATTCATACGCTACAGCGTGACGTAGCTCCTTGTAGAAAACTCCCGCGAAGACCCTGACTGCCTCCAGTTGCGCCGTGAAAGTCGTGAGAATGAGAAATGACGCAAATGTACCATATTGACATGTTTATGCGTAACAGAACCTCTTACAAAACAAAAAAAACTCTACTTGAAGCAACCGCACAAAATCGT
>NC_052504.1:101825735-101869480 GCF_014356525.2 Nilaparvata lugens
ACTAAGAAGCACTAGTAAATGTAAAATGGTGCATGCCGGTTCAACAATGAGTACGGTAGTGCCAACTGTTATTTGGGGGAACAAAATATTCCCTATACAGAAAATATATTCCCTCAAACTTCGATGTGCGTCCTTTTTGAAACACTCAATAGTAATGATTATAGTTTACTAAGGTATGTGTGCATTTTTCATATTGAATTCAATTACTGCATTTCTATTACTATTTACGAGTAATAATTTCCAATCGTATTTCTATATACGACTGTACATTTCTTCTATTTTCATAATTTTATAATTAGCTATTTTTATAATTTTCATCTTATTTTTATTGAAAATTTTATTATGTTGGAAATTATTGTACCGTATAGTGTGAAGGAGGCAAAATGGGGTTTTACCTGTTGTCTCCATGAATAAATAAATAAATTGTTGCAGGGATGCAGTATTTGGCTGGGCAGAAGAGAGTGCACCGCGACCTGGCAGCTCGCAACATCCTGTTGGCTTCGCGAAACCAGGCCAAGGTCAGCGACTTCGGACTGTCGCGCCGCTGCGGCGACCGTGACTACTACACCGCATCGCAGGGCGGACGCTGGCCTATCAAGTGGTAAGTTCACATTCATTCATTATCAACCACACATCATTATTATTATTCATACAATTATTATATTATACCGGGTGCTTCAAAAAAATGTATACACACTTTGAACTTTCATAGAAAATTTATTTACCGTTCTACAAAGTTAAATTTCAGGAAAATAGAAAGCTGAAAGTCCAATGTAAATGAAACATAAATAACAAATGTTAATACTGTTCAAATTGGTGACCTGCAGCATCAATACAATTCTGAGTACGTATCACCACTGATTCTGTACATCATATCAAAACGTCCAATGAGATTTCTCTACACACTGCTTGAATCTCATTCCAAAGAATGTCTAGGTTACGTGGTTTACGTTTGTACACCTCATCTTCTACTGTGCCCCACAAGAAGAAATCCAGTGGTGTAAGGTCTGGAGAGCGTGCTGGAAACTCGATTGGCCCCCTGCGTCCTATCCACTGGCCTGGCAAATTTTGATCCAGGTAAGCTCGTACGTCCCTGTGATAGTGCGGCGGAGCACCATCTTGTTGAAAATAAAAATCATCATTACCGTATAATGCACGAATGGCAGGAAATATGGAATCAGCAAGCATTGTTAGGTAATTAATACCAGTTACAGTGCCTTCAAATCGAAAAGGTCCAATGAGTCCCCTTGAAGACAAACCGCACCACACATTTACACCAGGCAAATTTACAGCTTTTTCAATTGTAATGTGAGGATTTTCTTCACCCCAGTAAATACAATTGTGCCTATTGACAGTTCCATTAAGTTTGAATTGGGCTTCATCCGACCAAATGATGCTACCAATAAATCCTGGTTCACGTCACCATCTCCTGAATCCATTCACAAAATTGCAACCTTCGATCTGGATCGTCGTCATTTAGCTGTTGCACCAGCCTGATCGTCGTCATTTAGCTGTTGCACCAGCCTTGGAATGTAAACACGATACTTGCCTCTCTTCAGAATGCGTAGCACGCTGCTAGCACTTACATCACTTTCACGTGCCCCTTGCCTTGAAGATTTGTTAGGAGACCGTTGAAACAGTTCCAAGACTGTTGATGACTCATCACTTGTAGCTGTTCGAGGCCGACCTGAATGACCTTTATGCACATCACACTCTGTTCCATGAACTTCGAATTTGTCTCGTATGCGTGTAATTGTTAATCTTGAAGGTGGTTCTGTATCATACTCCCTTCTCCACTGTCTTTGAACTTCATTTACATTCTCAAACTTCCAGTACCACTTAATAACCTGCTTACGTTCTTCAAAACTCAAACGTACGTCCGCCATGTTGATATTACAAATTCCAACTAACAATATAACATAGAGGGACAATTATGCTAACTTTTTATGGGATGATTAGGATGATGAGGGATGATTATGCTAACTTTGGACGATTATTATAACATGAGCCTTGTAGAGCGGTAAAACTACGATTGTTTAAAGTGTGTATACATTTTTTGAAGCACCCGGTACAATTATTATATTACTAGCCATCAGGCTCGCTTCGCTCGCCATATCCGTCTAGCCAGGGGGCTCCGCCCCCTGGACCCCTGACTGGATAGTCCAAAAATGAGATCAGCGGGCTCGCTTCGCTCGCCTGCATAAAATATTAAAGTCACCTCATCACAAAATTTTTAGACCCTAGCTAAACCTCTGTATCAAATTTGAAAATTTTCTGTCTATTACTTGATGAAATAACTGAGAAAACGCTGATTTTGGGTGTATCTTTGGCGTTATTTCAAATTCCTTCTAACACAACATTATTACACCCCAGCTGAGCTTCTGTAGTAAATTTGAACATTTTCTGTTCATTTGTTCTCGATAAAGCTGAGAAAACGCTAAAAACGCTGGAAAAACGCAGATTTTGTGCGTATCTTTGGCGTTATTTTAAATTCCTTCTAACACAACATTACAGTATTATAAATTACACCCTAGCTCAGCTTCTGTACTAAATTTGAACAATTTCTGTTCATTTGTTCTCGATAAATCTGAGAAAAAGCAAAAAAAAAAACGCTGGAAAAACGCTAATTTTGGGTGTATCTTTGATGTTATTGCAAATTCCTTCTAATACAACATTATTACACCCCAGCTGATCTTCTGTACTAAATTTGAACAATTTCTGTCCATTTGTTCTCGATAAATCTGAGAAAAAGCAAAAAACGCTAATTTTGGGCGTATCTTTGACGTTATTGTAAATTCCTTCTAACACAACATTATTACACCCTAGCTGAGCTTCTGTACTAAATATGAACATTTTCTGTTCATTTGTTCTCGATAAAGCTGAGAAAACGCTAAAAACGCTGGAAAACGCAGATTTTGGGCGTATCTTTGGAAATTTTTTTCAAATCCGTTCTTAGTGCGCCTCTAAAGGGCCAACTGAACATACCTACCAAATTTGAACGTTTTTGGTCCGGTAGATTTTTAGTTCTGCGAGTGAGTGAGTCAGTCAGTGAGTGAGTGCCATTTCGCTTTTATATATATAGATTTAATTTGATTGTGAGAGGACAACAGGCTTACCCGTCAAAACTGTCACACTCCCGGATTTGGATCATAAAAAATGTTTCCAAAATAATAATGTAACTTGTTTTTTTTTTATTAATACCCTATCTTGAATTCAACTGATTATCAATGACTCATCTAGAATAATCAATTTAACGGAATTCTAAATAATTTATATTGAGTATCACGAAGACTCAGTATAAATTAGAAGACTGCTGTTTTCCACACAGCTATTTTTATACACCCCACTCTTGTCCCATACATAAATTTTGTAGAAACTCAAGTGTGGCGATTGCAACACTACGTCAGACAGGTAGGAGTTTTAGAAGTAGACTCAAAGAGCATATCGGAAAATGGAATAATTGTAATGGGGAATCAAACTTCGCAAGTTCATGGCCAAGGAGAAAGTTAAGTTTTTGAATTTTAATAGCAAAGGCAGACTGCTGAATATTCTGGAGGCTTCAGAAATAGATAAAGTAACACAGGATTCATAGTTGAGTTTTAACTATCAGATTAATTTCAACCAATAAAACACCACCAATCTTGTTTTATCATGAATTTGTTAGTACTTGGTTACAGTAATTTCTTATTGATTTTGTATATATTTATATGTATATATAGCAACATGTAGCTATTTAATAATTTTTTCATTGCGAATGATGCCCACATAAGCTCTTTGCTTGTGCATGGGTAGTGGAATCAGTGCGAGTGTGATCTACGAGATGAACAGACATCCATTCCTACCAGCGGGATTCGAACACACGACCAGATTGTGCTAGAAAACATGTAATAACTGAATGATGAATGGTGTAACGCGCTAACGCAAATGCCTTGAGCTCGGTTGGTCGAGCGAATATAGAAACAAATGTAGTAATAAATTACACATATTTTTAAACCAAGGTGAAAACATGAGCAAAAAAATTGAACTTCGAAAATCTGGAGAAATACTATAGATTATTATGGTTTGATTCAAATTTGTTGATTAGTGAGGCCTTAAATGGCGAAAGATTATGACGCTTAAAATCTTAAATATGTAGTTGAACAAAATAACAGTATTTGAAATTACATTCAGGACATTCTTACTCCTTAGACAAAAATCTATAAAATTAAGAATTTCAGAGAAAACTCCATTTTTGCGAAAAGGTGCAATATCTAATTATTTTAATCGGAATATAAAAGCTTAAATTATTTGAGTAGGAATAAGAAATCATATTCAAATATTGAAATGAATAGTTTCCAGCTTAATTGAAAACGATTTAGAAGTTGAAAGTAGTTATAAACAACATAATTAATAAAAAGTCGTTCAACTACTCTATTATGAAGAATTCCACTGATCTAGTTGTCTGAATAATTATGAGATTTTAAAACTCACACTGTAATCCTGTTGGACAAGTTTTTATTGGATAAAAAGGTAATTCTTTAAAGAGAAGTGATCTTCTAACTATCTGTATAGCATAGCGCCATAATATTTTACTTTTCCTCCTTGTAAACGAGGCTTATGCTATTACCTTTTCTGTCAATATCAATTAGCTGTAATCACGCTTTATGATTATTATTTAATTTTATGTGGTATATTTTCTTGTGGAAATATTCAGCTCAAAGAGTGCAGCTCATTACTAATTACTCATTTTTTGAAATGTTATTACACCATTCAGTTAAAGTCTACTTCTCGATCTGAACTCAAAAATTCTTTTTTTTTTGAGTTTTTTGGCACACCAATTAGCGGTTCAGACAAGACAAAATAAAAACACAGCAATGAAAAAATTATTAAATAGCTACATGTTGCTATATATATACATATAAATATATACAAAATCAATAAGAAATTACTGTAACCAAGTACTAAAAAATTCATGATAAAACAAGATGGCACCAATCTTGTTTTATCATGAATTTTTTAGTACTTGGTTACAGTAATTTCTTATTGATTTTGTATATATTTATATGTATATATATAGCAACATGTAGCTATTTAATAATTTTTTCATTGCTGTGTTTTTATTTTGTCTTGTCTGAACCGCTAATTGGTGTGCCAAAAAACTCAAAAAAAAAAGAATTTTTGAGTTCAGATCGAGAAGTAGACTTTAACTGAATGGTGTAATAACATTTCAAAAAATGAGTAATTAGTAATGAGCTGCACTCTTTGAGCTGAATATTTCCACAAGAAAATATACCATATAAAATTAAATAATAATCATAAAGCGTGATTACAGCTAATTGATATTGACAGAAAAGGTAATAGCATAAGCCTCGTTTACAAGGAGGAAAAGTAAAATATTATGGCGCTATGCTATACAGATAGTTAGAAGATCACTTCTCTTTAAAGAATTACCTTTTATCCAATAAAAACTTGTCCAACAGGATTACAGTGTGAGTTTTAAAATCTCATAATTATTCAGACAACTAGATCAGTGGAATTCTTCATAATAGAGTAGTTGAACGACTTTTTATTAATTATGTTGTTTATAACTACTTCAACTTCTAAATCGTTCAATTAAGCTGGAAACTATTCATTTCAATATTTGAATATGATTTCTTATTCCTACTCAAATAATTTAAGCTTTTATATTCCGATTAAAATAATTAGATATTGCACCTTTTCGCAAAAATGGAATTTTCTCTGAAATTCTTAATTTTATAGATTTTTGTCTAAGGAGTAAGAATGTCCTGAATGTAATTTCAAATACTGTTATTTTGTTCAACTACATATTTAAAGATTTTGAGCGTCATAATCTTTCGCCATTTAAGGACTCACTAATCAACAAATTTGAATCAAACCATAATAATCTATAATATTTCTCCAGATTTTCGAAGTTCAATTTTTTGGCTCAATGTTTTCACCTTGGTTTAAAAAATATGTGTAATTTATTACTAAATTCTTGAATGATTTTTCAGGTATGCGCCAGAATCCTATAATCTGGCTAGGTTCACTTCAGCTAGCGATGTTTGGAGTTACGGGGTTACACTGTGGGAAATGTTTTCCTATGGAAAGCAGCCCCTATGGTGAAATGCGTGGCCAAGATGTGAGTATTTTGAGATAAACATGTTTTGTTGTTTTGTAAAATATTATTTTCAAGTTGAATTTCAAGAGAACGAATACTAAAACCTACTGTGGTCAGTGAAGCACGAACCAGCATCTGAAAATGCAATATTTAAAAGTTTTTTTTTAAATGATTGCGAATCTAGTTTTCAGATTCTTTGTCAATATTGAAAAGTAATTTTGATTAATTATGATGAATGTACGTGTTCACTTTACAAATAAAACATCAGTATTATGATTGATTTTTTTATAATTTAATTCAATTTCCAGAGATTATACAGTTTTCTAGACTACCTAGCGTCTAATAGCCTCAGTCAAGCCTGTCCTGCAGTTTACCAAGTGGCGCAGAGAAACAAATATTTCGGAATAATGCAATTTCCACGAATAAACATACTCATGAAACTATTTGATTGCCAATGAATTGGCGTCACTTGTTCATAGGTGTCTCTTTGAAGGATGTTCTCTTATTTATAGTTTGTGTAAAATAAGTTGAGGCCCTCCATCTGAAGAAATTACAGGGTTACCAAATCGTGTAAAATTGCAACTTTCTCAAATTTCCAATTCAATTTCAGAATTGGATGTAGAATATCATCCCCGATATCCTAGTAGTACTAGAAAAGCTTCAGGGTTAAAGGATTAAAAGGAAATTAAATGTTTATGATAAAATTGGAAACATCGCGAAGATTTGTTTTTCTTTTGAATATCACTTCTCTCAGAATCATGGGGCGTCGTAATGTGTAATAATTTTATATAAAATAATATTCAAAATTTTATAAAGTGATATTCAAAAGAAAAACAAATCTTCGCGATGTTTCCAATTTTATCATAAAAGTTAAATTCCTTTCAATCCTTTAACCCTGAAGCTTTTTTAGTACTACTAGGATATCGGGGATGATATTCTACATCTAATTCTGAAATTGAATTGGAAATTTGCAATTTTACATGATTTGGCAACCCTGTGATTTCTTCGGATGGAGGGCCAAGTCTCAACTTATTTTACACAAACTATAGCGTTCACAGCTTGTTATGGAAAGTCTGGAATAACAGGGTGACAAATCTTGGGGAATTGCAATTATTTCGTTTTACCTTTTTTTCAGTTCATGTTTTTTTGTAACACCCTGCCTTTACACAGGGTAGTGCTTTCAAAATATTAAATTTGTGGCAGTTATATTGATATTTTCATAAAGTTTCAAAACCAGTCAAGTGGTCAATGATAACTAAATGGCAATGCATTCAAATCATTTGTGCAAATTTTTGAACAGCTACGAACTGTGCTGCGAACTTTAACATTCAACATTTCTAGTTTCCCCGAATCACTCTGTTAATTGAAGCTTCTCAATCAATACTCATTCGATGTATGATGTTTCACATTACATCAAAATTTACTTATTACTGAAATCATTTTAAAATATACAGGGTGTCCCAAAAGTAAAGTGCCAAACTTATGGAATAGGTTCTATGGGTCACAACAAAGAGAAATTTACAAGATAATTTTTATCTTCGAAGTTATCCAACCTATCGCTATAAAAATCGCTAGGTATGTTCAAATAAGAGGATGAACTGTAGAAAAAATTGAATGAAAAAGACTAAGAAATTGTCAAAAAACCACTGATTTATTGATAATATTAGAAAGACCGGTTTCGGTTATTACACCATTGTCAATCTCTGATAAACTAATTTCAATATTATCAATAAATCAGTGGTTTTTTGACAATTTCTTAGTCTTTGTCATTCAATATGAATAATTACCACAATATCAACTTCTCAACTACACAAAAAATGTAGAAAAAATATTCAACTTTGTCCAATTCGAAAATTCAAAATGACGGCCATTTTAAAGTTTCAATCCAAAATTGCGGGAAAACGGTGATAGAGAAATTTACCAAGAAAAAATTTTTTAGGAAATTTTATTTACAATCAGTCAACACAAAAAAAAGGAGAATCGGACAAGGCATAACAGAGATACAATGAAATGTGTGTTACAAGGCAGCAAAACATCAATTTGTTGTAAATAGCAAGGAAGCCTACCAGTCTGTATTAACATCAAATTATGAATTTTCCTATCCAAGCACAAGAAAATCATAATTTGATGTTAATACAGACTGGTAGGCTTCCTTGCTATTTACAACAAATTGATGTTTTGCTGCCTTGTAACACACATTTCATTGTATCTCTGTTATGCCTTGTCCGATTCTCCTTTTTTTTGTGTTGACTGATTGTAAATAAAATTTCCTAAAAAATGTTTTCTTGGTAAATTTCTCTATCACCGTTTTCCCGCAATTTTGGATTAAAACTTTGAAATGGCCCCATTTTGAATTTTCGAATTGGACAAAGTTGAATATTTTTTCTACAGTTCATCCTCTTATTTGAACATACCTAGCGATTTTTATAGCGATAGGTTGGATAACTTCAAAGATAAAAATTATTTTGTGAGAAATACAAAATGGCGAATATCTCATAAACGAAGCGTTTTAGGAAAAATTATTCTACATTTTCTCTTTGTTTTGACCCATAGAACCTATTCCCGAAGTTTGGCACTTTACTTTTGGGTCACCCTGTATTATTTTGATAGAAATTGGAAAATTATTTTTGTCACGAAAAACATGATAATCAATTTATTCCTAGGCAATCGATCTTGTTGAGAAAGGAGAACGACTAGAGAGGCCCCAGAACTGTCCAGTCGATGTTTACCAAACCATGGAAAGGTGCTGGCACTATCACGAAAGGGACAGGCCAACATTCGATCAATTGGTTGAAACGTTCACTGACACAACCTACATCAATGTACACCAACTAGTCACTGAAAAGGATATCAGCTGATACTGTCCCTCCTCACTATTCATTCATTCGTCTTCCAAATGTATTACTCACTATGAGAATCCATTCTCATTATTCATCTTCAGCATTCATTCTACTGTGATTGTTTCTCTACTCTCCACATCATCATTACTGTTTTGTGACTCTCTTATCATTTCAATAAGCTCTCGCTCAAAAGTTTATTAGAAACGGAAATAATTTTGTTAGAGAGTAACAAGGTCTTTGATAAGCATTCAAATTCTAATATGGATTATTATTTGAAAGAAGCTGAAAGAATTGGTAAGCTGTAATCTCTCCTCCACTTATCTCAAAATGCGTGAATCTAGAAGACCAGGTGTGACCGTATATTAGGTCGATCACTATCGGATTAAGCTTTGCTGAGATTAATCAAAGACACAATTAGCTTCCTCTAATCTACATTTCTTCAACAATGTGTGTTTCAATAGCCTTATTCTTCGTTAATCTAAGAAATTATTTCTCACATTTTGTCAGAAATAGGGCTTTTTAATGTATGGTGTTATTCGTTTTCACCCTATTTTAGTTATGGATGCTTTATCGAGCTACGTTACACCTTAGTAGATGTACATCTTTATTCTTCTGCATATCTATTGGTAAAAGTAACATAGTTAAATTTCAACAAAATCAAACTATTATTTTGCAACTCCATAACTCTGAAGAAGTAAAGAAGTCATGTATGTAAAGAATCTTACTATCAATATATTGCAAAATTCTTATTGTCGCTCTTTCTCTGATATTGAGGCGCGTTTGCCCTAGCTGCGTTGCAACGCACATATCTGCTTCAGCGCAGGTTAACACTATTCAGTTTATAGTCGATCAACTTCCACAACGCAGAACTACTCTGCATCACAACGTAGGAAAACGAACTTTTCAACGTTATCCTGAGATTAAGATTTTATAACTTTTTTTTCATTGACTGAGAGTACTTTTGGTATTTATGAATTATCATTATTTAATCCGTGCCATAGTATAAAAGCTATAATACTCTTCAAAAATAATTTTTGATGAGTAGGCTATTTATAGGTTTTTATTGTTTATAAAACTATAACTGCAATAAATTTCAAACTTGGAGTCCATTGGGACAACTTTGGAATTTGTCAATTATTTCTCTACGTTGTTTAATTTTGATTTACTGCATTTCACAAGTCTTCCATCCTCAAATCTATCTCGAGCATATCCTGTAGTGTGATTATCATTTGTGATTATTTAGTAGTTTAGCATCAATTGAATATATTATTATCATTGTTGTATTTTTATAATCTATTGAAATGAATATTATACAGATATTTTATGAAACTTTTTCTTCATGTGAATTCTATTAAAAATGTTGATTGAAAGTTTATATTGTTTGATTTCCAGTCAAAATACTTCATAATACTAATGCTAATATTAAGGTTCTTATTATATTAGGACACTAGTGAGACACCAACGAGCAAATCGCAGAGAATTCGTTTTTATGGCACTCATTATTAGGAGCCATAATCACACCAGATCTGGCCCAACACTAGTATCCGACAATCATTGCATGACATTCAACCGAATTGCTGCTATTTTACATTGCACCACTGGTGTCCCAGTTTGGTATCCTAGTGTAATATGGGCCTAAGTTAGTGATCCAGGTATGCAAGTCTATTCGAATCATAAAGTTGTGGGTACGTGACGAAGAATTCATTCCCAGACTAAAGTCGATTTGACATTGAGGTTTTATTATCTTCGCTGCAACTACTGGGAAAAAATTAAAACTCCATCAAGATTATTAAGTGATGACTTTCAAGTCATCCTTGTAAAACATAAATAAAGATTCATAACAAAAAGCTTGGTCAAAAAATAGTTTGAGTGGTAGTAAAAGTTGAAAACACACTGTCATTGAAAGTTTCAATACACATTCAAGTATAATAAACTTTTCACGACTTCGTGCATTATTCATGTTCCATCCATAAAAAATTCTCATGGACATGTTGTTGCTGTAGGATTATAAATATTATTCAAATTTACCTAGTTAAGTAGAGTTCAACATATCATATTTATGATTTACATTTCTCAATGAATGAATGCATGGTAGGCCTATTTATAAAACACTCATAAACATCAATCACAATAGGTACATATTTAATATATTCTTCAATTATATTAGGTTTATGATAGTATAAACCCACCATTTCAGGAATATCATTCAAGACTTTGAAAAATCAGCAAGAATAAGGTGAATCTGTCGGCATTGAAGTAAATTTTATTTATTTCTGATGTCACATAATTCCTAGTAGAAGAGGAAGCTCCGTAAATAAATTATCCGATTGATTGAACTTACTTTCCATAAAGGAAAAGACTTATTGTAATTTTTTCATGTAATTCCTTGTTTAGAATCTAATTTGTGCATGGACTTAAATAGAAATCGTCTACTTAACTACCAGCGGAGAAGGTCAACAAGTATAATTTGGATTGCTAATTACTAAACATCACGTATAAGTAGAACTGGTTGTTTGAATTAAAAAGCTTTGATGAAAATATCGGTGAACTGAGATAGTGTAGCTTCTAACTTGTCAGTGAAAATTGTGTAACTAGTCGAGTATAATAATTATCCAGGATGGTGAAGCGATCAGATCGATCTCGGAGTGTTCCGCCTCTGATTCTCACCTTGTCATTGGGTAAGTTGTTGCTCTGTCGTATAAACAGAACATTGACTATTTTCACTGTTTATCGTCCCATCGCTACCTATCTCATTCAATAACAATGGAAAATTCAAGTACGAGTAATCAAGTGTGTAATATATGTACACAGATTTGAATTGAATTTATTTACCATCAATCATTATAATAGAACTTTCATGGATGATGCTCACTCAAGTGGCCTATTTATTACTTGTGCGTAGGTAATGATCAGCTCATTTATACATAATTATATAACTGTAGAGGTTATTTCTTTCGGTGAAAGTGTATGCTAAATACCGGTACTCACTCACTAGTTGGAAACTTTATCACTCGCACATATAGCCTATGTGTATTCCATACATTCCATCACATCACAGCGTATCAGTATCATATACAGCGAATCCTTTTCTTTGTCTACTTGCACACTGTCCTAAGAATGATATATAATAGTTATTACATCAAATATTACATTATATGAAATCGGTCTATTAGGGTGCCCCAAGAACGAGAAGTAGACTGTCAAGTTCCTTATCTGCAGTTTTTGAAGATATTGTTGTTTAAAAACTAAAATTCATCAATATTGATTTTTTCTTTAAATTTCACTCATTTTTGAAAAATCATAATTCAGTTCTCATTAGAGATAGAGAGTTCCAAAAGATCTCATTTCATTCAGAATTTTTGAATTAACAAAAAAGGTGAGAGCAAATTTTTCTGTCCGATTAACGAATTTGGCGGAAAAAGCGGATTTGGCTGGAAAATTAACCGAAAATACGAGGTTTTTGGCCCACTCTGTATCTAGTACAAGGAAATTTTGCATGAATAAATTGGTTCTAGACTCATGTATCCAAATAATATATAAAAAATTCAGAACTACAATATATATTGCCAGCACACCCACTTTTCCATGTCTATATTGACTGGATTACGATTCCAGTGGTCAGTTGCATATGCATCGAATTAAGAGGGAAGGTATGTGTAAAGGCTAAAAATAAAACTTTCTATTGGTGATATTCCTCAAAGTTTTACGATTTGTATACAATCAAGCTATCAAAATGAAAAAGTTTTCTCAGGAAAACATTTTTTTCCGATCATTACTTTTTGAGATATGAGCGCCTAGAGTTTAAATTTTTGGGACAGAACATTTCAAATTCAGTAAGAGATAAATCCATGAGATTAAGAAGATATAGATTCTTTATGGTACTGTTGATCTAGTGAAGCAAAAGTTTTCAAAAATAAAATCTGGTGTGACGCACTCACACAACTTTCCTTGCCGTTATGAAAATTGATCACCTGACGCTAGTGTTCACGCGCATCTCAAGTCTACTACTTATAAACAAAGATCTGAGCCAGCTGGTGACAGGACAATAACGTTGGAGACATACGAGGTCTGCTATCTCTTCATAGTGAATCATTTAATAGAATCAACAGTTGCCAACAGTTTGCAATTATTGGAAAATCACATTTTCTCGAATTTCGAGCTTATTTTCAATTTTAGGTGAAAATGTTACTGAACATTAATTGTAGAGAGTTTCATGCTCAATCTTTTCCACTCGAAATTTTTTGTTTAAGTTGTATCTGAAGCCTGATAATTGGGAATCTAAAATCAAACTTTGCATGGATGGGGCAGAGCTCCTGAATTTTTTTCAGATATGGGACTTGTGGCAGTTGATAGAGCTTATCAATGACTATTTTAGGTATGAATTTAATCAAAATCGTAGGAGCCATTTTCGAGAAAATCACGAAAAACGCTGTTTTTGACAACATTTTTGCCATTTTAGCCGCCATATTGAATTGCATTTGATTGAAATTGTTCGTGTCGGATCCTTATATTGTAAGGACCTTGAATTCCAAATTTCAAGTCATTCCGTCAATTGGGAGATGAGATATCGTGTACACAGACGCATATACACTCATACACACACACACAAAATTGAAAAATTTTTGACGCAGCAAAGAAAACCTTGTTTAATTGTGAAAGGTTATAGATATAGGCAAGATTATTGACGTGCTGATGATACAGTGGTGTGGAGGTTGGCGTGCTACCAATTTCTCCTAAATAGTTTGGATAGCATTTCACACCTATTAACCTAAAGGAAGTTAACGGCTCCAAAATTGTAGATTCTTGATAAACTATGAATGGATCTATTGCTTATGAATGAGAAATCCAGTTTTCAGAGCAAACCAACTTATAATCTTCAGAAGAATTTTGGCAATATACAACACAAATCCACAAAACAATACCTTACACACTTAAGCATCTAACATCATTACAAGCTAAATACTTATCCATTTATACAGTTGAAAAACAATGGCTAAAGGCTTGTAGACACACAAAACAATTTTATACAAAATTAGAACACCATAAAACTGTTCAAAACTCAATTTAAAACATTAAAAATTCAACTAAACAGAAAAATATTCAGAGAACACAAAATTAGAACACATAGCCAGCCACCATTTTTTAGAGAGAGGACCTAACAAGTACAGAGTAAAGCCCCACCTCAAAACCAGTGTCGAAGTCATGAACACGTCACCGATATTAAATTCCAAAAAATTATGAATTACAAGTTTAGAATTTACATTTTACATTTGTTCTCAATAAAACTTTATTTCGAAACTGTTATTTTAAATTCATATATCCTCTATATTATAATGATCTATTTATCTGTTAATTCTGTTAACTCAGTTTCAGTGATACCATGGAATGTGCAACATAATTATTTATGATAAATTCTCAGTTAAAAAGTTGTCTGCATATCGATTACTCTGATATTTACTATCAAGTTTTATAGATCTCGAATTGAAGATTTGATTTTAATCGAGAAAAAATGTAATATTACAAGGTGTCTGGTCCGGTCATGTCCAGCTACGGTAATAACAGATTCAAGCAAGTGTAAAGTTGTGAGAACTGATGGTATTCAATCTCATTCTTTTTTGAAATCTCCTGGGGTAAAAAATGGTGTGTTGAATTTCCCAACCTTCTTTGAATGTAAAATTGACATAAAAAATTTTACTGTTTGAAAATTTAAAGAGAAAATTACATTGAAACAAATGGAAATTGTTGAAATTAAATTCGAGAACAGTAACAATTTTTCTATAAAAACATTACATGTCATCCTCTAATATTGAAAATATTATAAAAATTCATCAATAGCATTTGTTATACGTTTCCAAACAATATTTCAAAGTATAGAATATCAAAATTACGTTTGATTTAGCTTTATAATTTGTAATATTACATTTTTTCTCAATTGGAATCGAATCTTCAATTCGAGATCTATAAAACGTTATAGTAAATAGAGTAATCGATTACGGACAACTTTTTGACTGAGAATTTATCGTAAATGATTGTGTTGCATATTCCATGGTGTCACCGAGGCTGAGTTGACAGAATTAATAGATAAATGGTTTATTTAAATAGAGATGATATATAAAAATTTAAAATAACAGTTTCAAAATAAAGTTTTATTGAGAACAAATATAAAATGTGAATTCTAAACTTGTAATTTATAATTTTTTTTGGTGATGTGTCTGTAACATCGACACTGAAGAAGCTTTGCTCTGTTCCTGGTAGCTAGGCTTTTCCTGTGCCTTCTCTCTGAAAACTAATGGCTGGCTGTGTGTGTTGTAATTTTGTGCTCTCTGAATAATTTTCTGTTTAAGTGAATTTATTAATGTTTTAAATTGAGTTTTAAACAGTTTATAGTGTTCTATTTTGTCTATATATTGTTTATTGTGTATACAAGCCAATAGCCACTGTTTTTCAACTATATAAACTGGATAAGTTGCCGTGCTACCAATTTTTCCTTAAACGGTTGGAATAGCATTTAACACCTATCAACCTAAGGATAGTTGTCGGCTCCAATGAAATAGATTCTTGATAAATTGTGAATGGATCTATTGCCTATGAATGAGAAATCCAGTTTTCAGAGCAAATTAACTTATAATCTTCAGATGAATTTATACAAATACACAAAGAAAAATATGTCTTAAGCCTAATTATTTTTAGAGTAACTACGAACTAAAATACTTATCTAGTTTACAGTTGAAACACAGTGGCTATTGGCTTGACTACACTAATAGCTAATTATGAACAAAACAGAACACAAAAATTTGTATAAAACTCAATTTAAAACATTAATAAACGAAAATGATTCAGAGCAAAACTCCACAACAACACTTGTAGCCAGCCATTTTTCTAGAGAGGGTCTAACAGGAAAAACCTAAGTTGCAAGTCACAAAGCCAACGCCTTGTTCAGTATAGATTTTACAGACACGTCACCAAAAAATTATAACTTACAAGTTTAGAATTCACATTCTACATCTGTTCTCAATAAAACTTTATTTTGAAACTATTATTTTAAAATTTTATATATATCTCGATTTAAATAAACCATTTATCTAGTAATTTTGTTAACCCTGCCTCGGTGACACCATGGAACAATACAACAAACATTTACGATAATAAATTCTCCGTCAAAAAGTTTGTCCGTCTATTGATGATTCTGATATTTACTATAAAGTTCCATAGATCTCGAATTGAAGATTCGATTCAAATGTGAGAAAAAATGTAATATTACAAATACCCCCCTCTTGACATAAAAAAATTTTACTGTTTGAAAATTTAAAGAAAACAATTTACATTGACCCTAATGAAAATTGTTGAAATTTAAATTTGAGAACAGTAACAATTTTTTCTAGAAAAACATTACATGTCATCAATAATATTGAAAATTATTATAAAAATTCATCAATAGCGTTTGTTATATGTTTCCAAACAATATTTCAAAATATAGAATATCAATATTACTTTTGATTTAGCTTTATAATTTAAAGGATAATATCTCAACAGAAAGTTTAATATGTAAAGAATAGTTTTTTGAAATTGCACATAAATTTAATAGATAGAAAAATTCAATTTTTATTGCATAAAAAAAATTTAGTATGTTGAATGAAAAATTTATTATTATTATTATATATTTTTATTTTTAAATGAATTGATGAATTGTTACATTTAATTTTCACATAAAATTTCAATAAATCAAAAAATGTTCATTTCTTTCACTATTGACGCGGTTAATTTTATTGATGCACATTTTGGAAAACAGTCCGTTAAGGCACTCAGTATGATTTTCAGTTAAGTGTGACTCCAATGTGATGACGTTAGTGTTGGGCTGATCTGGATGAACGTAGTGTTGGGCTGATCTTTGTAGTCGACTGATCAAACTCATCAAACTCGATACAGGTGACATCTCAGTTAGCATTGCTTCATGTTTGTAGTAGACGGCTGCATTCCAAATTCAATACAGAGTCACATAAATTTTGTATCATATTTGTAATTATACAATGTACATTTCAGGCTTGAAATGACAATGTAATTCGTTTTTTGGAAAAGAGATAGACGCTGCATACAGGATTAATTTAGGGAGGATTAATTTAGGTAAGGTTGGTTTTTTGATACTTTCAGTGTTCAGGGTTTAGAGTTCTGCATACAGGAATAATTTAGGAGAGGATTTTTGAATCAATTCTTTCATGATACTGTGACTGTTATTCTGAATTCAAAGTTGTGAATGTGAACATGGATGGCAATTACCTCCAGGTAATGTAGTAGCGTTGAAGTTTGAGATACAGAGTCAGCAATAAGCATTGGCATTGCTATTGGGTATGTGCTTTGGTGTCGGCTTTGGCATCGGCGTTGATATTGGCATTGGCGCAGGCATTGGCATTGGCGCAGGCATTGGCATTAGCATTGGCGCGGATTTTGGCATTGGCGTAGCTATTGGCATTGGCGCAGGCATTGACATCAGCACAGGCATCGGCGTTGATTTTGGTGTTGGCATCAGCATTGGCGCAGGCATTGGCGTAGCTATTGGCATTGGTGCAGCATTGGCGCAGATTTTGGCATTTTGGAGTAGTTATTAGTGTTGTATTGGCGTAGTTATTAGTGTAGGCATCAGCATGTTTGGCGTAGTTATTGGTGTTGGTATTGGTGTTGACATTGGCATAGTTATTGGTGTAGGCCGCAGCGTTGACGCAGATTTTGGCATTGGCGTAGCTATTGGCATTGGCGCAGGCATTGGCATCAGCACAGGCATCGGCGTAGATTTTGGCATTTTGGCGTAGATTTTGGCATTTTGGCATAGTTATTGGCGTTGACATTGGTGTAGTTATTAGTGTAGGCATCAGCGTAGATTTTGGCGTAGTTATTGGTGTAGATATTGGCGTAGTTATGTCACACTAGTTCGAAAATCACCCAAATGTTCTTAACACTCTTCATGGCGTTCACTTGTTGCTGATTCGAGATTCACATGAGATAACTATTTCAATGTTAATGTCTGTGCTGTACCTGTTATCTTAAAATGCTTATAAACTAAGAAGAAAAACTTGATTAGGCTATCAATACAATCTATACACATGAAAATTATTTTAAAATAATATGAAATGAAATTTGTTAACATCTTATTATACAGTCAGCAATACATAAATTGTGAAATATGGACATATCAATGATAAATTTAAAAAAAATTCATTTTCATCTATTCACTGTTCAAATATCAACATTTAATCCTTCTTCAAAATAGAAATAGAATTTCATACACCCTGTATCATTATCAAAATTGTAAAAAAAAAACATCAGATCATCACAACAAAAATTAATTTCAATACATATTTCAATAATTTCAGACAATTGGTCTTCTATTCACAATCATTCATAATATATCTGCATTTCATTATCATTTAATATAACATTCATTTATAGCATTTATAGCAGTTCATTTCACATTTATGATTTATCATTCAGGGTTTCAAAATTATTTAGTTTTAATTTTGTTCAAAAATTGTATAAAAAGCAAATTATTTAATATTGTTAATCATCGTTTGTTGGATACTATAGTTTATTTCGACTCTCAATGTTCTAACACAAACTACATTTCATGACAAAACTTTACTATCAATCATTAAACAAGAAACCATTCAAAACATCAATAATATTTTGCTTCAAAGGCAAACAATATTCATAATTAATCATCATTGCATCTATGGCATCAAACAATTAATCATTATTTTGCATCTATGGCAATAACATTAGTAATCATTATTTTGCATCTATGGCAATCAACATTAGTAATCAACACAAAAAATATTATCTCATTACTGCCTCTCAAGTCATAACCTCTGTTATTCCTTCTTTAGGCAATAATGGGTTTCCATCTCAAAAAACAATCACATACCAGCAAAATTCTAATCAACAAACCCCACTAAAATTCTACATACACTCCAGCATCCATTTCAAACGATAATCAATCATATCAAAATTTATAGAACAAACAATTTAAAAATTTTGAAAAAGATATCAATCACAAAAACTTTTTCAATTAATAATATAACAAAACATTTTAATTGAACCATTTATTTTTTAACATATTTAAAATTTAAAGACTGTATAATAAGTACAAACATTTCAAGATTATAATACAAAGATGATCAAGATGAATAATGGGTAAATAAATTCCCTAAAAAATACAAACAAGAGGAAAAGAAAATGGGTAAATAAATTCCCTAAAACAATACACACAAAATTGATACACTTCACATAAGTGATACATGATGAAAATTATATCACAAGCAAACAATTATTTACACAACAATGGATAGATTTTAGAAAAGTTAAGTTTTATCAACAATTTAAAGATTAGGAAAATAATCTACTATTTCAACTTCTTATTATTCAGAAAAATACAAATTTAAATGAATGGACAGATTGGTTAAGATTGCATCATAGAAGAAATTTACTGAATATTACACAAAGACAGGAAAGAATCGAAAATTGAAAAGATTAAGGCCAAGAAAATAGCTACAGGAAAGAAAAAAGATACAATTATGGACTCTTACCATACGTAGTTTACGGTCATGCTATTCTGAATCCCGGCATGACACAGGATCCTAATCATTGTGTGTTGGGGAATACCCTTTCATCATGTGATTCACTGTCATCATCTTGTAAATAAGCAACTTGAAACAACCTTTGAATACTAACACATCAATGGTGACTTTGCGTTTTGTTTTCTTCAATAGCATGATTTTATTCATGGGTTCATTAGTTTCAACCAAGCAGTTTTGCCTACAAAAGTTTGTCATGTTCACTTGAGAATGCATTGCATACACCTTTTCAATTTTCAGTTGAAAGTTGAACTCATCAACTTGACTCAAGATTCATTTTGTTTACATTTTTCCTAACCTCTACAGAAACCTGTCTCATGTAATCATTCATTTTGTTTACAATCTTCCTAACTTTTGATGTAGTAATCTGATCCATAGAAACATTTGATTTGTTTACTGTTTTCCTAACCTTCAATGTAGCAATGTACTTTCTGATAGTTGACTTTCAATGAAGACAACTCCCTACCTACTTTTTTATTCAATTCTACTATCTCACTAGGGTTGACTTTTTCAACAACAGTAACTAGGCCTACATTGTCAGAAACTTGAATGAGTTGATCTTGTAACTTAACACTACTATCATCCTG
The DNA here is from genome assembly GCF_014356525.2 of Nilaparvata lugens. Taxonomy (NCBI): domain Eukaryota; kingdom Metazoa; phylum Arthropoda; class Insecta; order Hemiptera; family Delphacidae; genus Nilaparvata; species Nilaparvata lugens. The sequence continues at coordinate 101,845,885 of NC_052504.1, forward strand.
CTTCAATTTGTTTTCATTTTCATGATTATCACTCAATGTTTCAGCAAATTCTTGCTTCATATCATCAAACCTAGCATTAAACTTAGCATTTTGCTCATCAAATCTAGCATTTAACTCATCAAACCTAGCATTTTGCTCATCAAATCTAGCATTTTGCTCATCAAATCTAGCATTAAACTTAGCATTTTGCTCATCAAATCTAGCATCTAGCTTATCAAACCTTTGTGTTAAAAATGCTATAAGATTCAGATCATTTTTAATGTTTGCCATTTTGTAATATGCACTGATATATTAAAACTTGATCTCTCTTGAACCGATTTCCCACTCAGCAACAAACCATTCACAACCTATCAAGATATCTATCTTACTAATAATTTCTATAACCAGGGATTTCATGGTGTACCATTTGGGACATATTTATTTTGTAATTCTGTCCCACCACAGGGGTAACATTTGCCGTGCTACCAATTTTTCCTTAAACGGTTGGAATAGCATTTAACACCTATCAACCTAAGGATAGTTGTCGGCTCCAATGAAATAGATTCTTGATAAATTGTGAATGGATCTATTGCCTATGAATGAGAAATCCAGTTTTCAGAGCAAATTAACTTATAATCTTCAGATGAATTTATACAAATACACAAAGAAAAATATGTCTTAAGCCTAATTATTTTTAGAGTAACTACGAACTAAAATACTTATCTAGTTTACAGTTGAAACACAGTGGCTATTGGCTTGACTACACTAATAGCTAATTATGAACAAAACAGAACACAAAAATTTGTATAAAACTCAATTTAAAACATTAATAAACGAAAATGATTCAGAGCAAAACTCCACAACAACACTTGTACCAGCCATTTTTCTAGAGAGGTCTAACAGGAAAAACCTAAGTTGCAAGTCACAAAGCCAACGCCTTGTTCAGTATAGATTTTACAGACACGTCACCAAAAAATTATAACTTACAAGTTTAGAATTCACATTCTACATCTGTTCTCAATAAAACTTTATTTTGAAACTATTATTTTAAAATTTTATATATATCTCGATTTAAATAAACCATTTATCTAGTAATTTTGTTACCCTGCCTCGGTGACACCATGGAACAATGCAACAAACATTCACGATAATAAATTCTCCATCAAAAAGTTTGTCCGTCTATTGATGATTCTGATATTTACTATAAAGTTCCATAGATCTCGAATTGAAGATTCGATTCAAATGTGAGAAAAAATTTAATATTACAAAGTATTTAGCTCGTAGTGACTTTAGATGCTTAGGCTTGTAAGATATTGTTCTTTGTGTATTTGTGTAGTATATTGCCAAAATTCATCTGAAGATTATAAGTTCATTTGCTCTGAAAACTGGATTTCTCATTCATAGGCGATAGATCCATTCATAGTTTATCAAGAATCTATTACATTGGAGCCGATAACTATCCTTAGGTTAATAGGTGTGAAATGCTATCCAACCGATTTAGGGAAAATTGGTACACGGCAAATGGTACGCCCTGGTGTGGGACTCAAACTACAAAATATATCCCTGTTATAAAAAATTATTGGTAGGATAGATATCTTGATGAATTATGAATGGGAGATGCTGCTGAGTGGGAAATCGTTTCGAGAAAGTTCAGGTTCTAATGAGTAAATATTTTTTACGCAGTAGCAAGATGGAGAACAATAAAAATAATGAAGTTTTATCCAGTGAAAACATTCAAAACTTAGATGAAGAATCACAAGATTTAGACCTAACCTTAAACAATGACTCAAACGATAGTGTAGCTGTAAGTGAAAACGTTTCAAATGTAACAATTCATGAGAAAGTAGTAGAAATATCAAATGAAACAAGTATGGTAGGAGGTAAAAATGATATAAATCTTATAGCATTCCTAACACAAAGGTTGATGAGCAAAATGCTAAGATTGATGAGCAAAATGCTAAGATTGATAATTTGAAACAGATCAAAATGCTAGGTTTGATGATATGAAGCAAGAATTTGCTAGCATAAGACTAGATCAGGTTAGTACAAAGCGGGAAATAAAAGAGATAAATGATACATTAAGTAAAAATCACAAAGAAATAGGTCATCTACAGCAGAAAACTAATGATCTTGAAACATCAATGTTAGATGTAGAAAAATCAATGCAAAACAAAATCATTCAAGTTTCTGATAGGGTCAATGAGGTTAATGAAAGAGTAAATAAAAATAAGATCATAGTTGAGCAACAAATATGACACAAAATACTATCAATGCAGAAAATAATGAAAGTATTAAGCATGTTGAAAAAGAGGTTGTAGAATTAAACGAAAAAGTAGACAAGGAAATCAAGGTATTATCCTCTTTGAAAATAGATTGTCAAGAAAATACAGCTGCTATAACTGAGGTTAGAAAAAACATAAATAAAATTAACATGTCAACAAACCGATGTGTATCATACTGGTAACAATAGTAATTTCGATAGGTTTGAATTCCAAATGCAAATTGACAAAAAGAATCCAATGCATTTCTTAGTAAACTTGACCGAGTATCTTGAGAGAAATGAAATCACAACTGGATCAAAATTAAGGGTATTTTGGAAAACAATTTTAATTCAAATTTTGCTCATCGTGATTGGTGGATTTTCATCCGTTTTGATGTAAATAACTTTGAAGAATTTAAAGAGAAATTCATTGCTAGAATGTGGTCAGACGACATTCAGTCATCTGCTAGAAATGATTTGAGATTTGGAAAATATAAGCCAAACTTATCTAAGAATCTTACTGAGTATTATATTTCTCGTTTCAACATTGCTAAGAATCTAATTCCAGCCTTAGATAAAGATACTATTTTCAAGTTTTTGAAAGGTCATTTTGATGAAACCATATCTACAGCTGCTATTATTCGTAACATTAAGACTAGTGATGAGTTTATTTGTTTGTTGATGAGTTTGACAATACTGACACTTACAAAGTAAACAGACAAATGCCCCGTGATCATAACAATGCTCAAGCTGGAGGTCAAAATAAAACAATAAGTTTTCATCAGAGTGAACATAGGGATGATAGAAATAGGTCTCAGAATTCAAATGGTGTGATGTTTCATGATAATAATAAGCAGTATCAAGGAGGTAGGAATTATTTCCAAAATCGACGGTACCAAAATGGACCAAACATAATGGTCATAGAGATCAAAATTTTCAGCATAATTTCAGAGATAATAGAAATCATCAACTTGTGAATTCAAATCAATCAAATCCAAATCGACCAGCTAACAACTACCAGTTAGATTTCAGCTTCCCACCGCCAGGTTATATGCCTGCTCAAACTTCAAATCAGACAAATGCAAATCGTCCAAGACATAATGCTCCTTTAAACTAATAATGGGACGACGAAACGACAGCCCTGCTCTCCCAGTTAAGGAAAGGTCAAATTTTGATATAGCTGTAGACATGAATAAAATAAATTTTGAAACTGAAACTTCAAACAGGTTTGAAGAAGAAAGCCAGAATTATCAGTCAAATTCATGTGCAAGAAAATAGTTGTAAGAATTTAAGTAATGAAGTAATGCCTAGTTATCAAGAAAGTCATATTAAAGCATCAAGCGTTAATATGGTACATACTCCAGAAATTCAGGTAGATGAAGATATGCGTAAATATGAAACTGTTTGTCAAGAAGAACAATACATGATAGGTTGTATTTTTAATGAACTATGAAGGAACAAGAGAATACTCCACCTACTGGATATGATTTAGCAGAAATAGAAGTACAAATTTTCAATAAGAAATATCAAATGATTATTGACACTGGCTCTGAGGTAAATGTAATAGATGAGAAACTTGTCGATGAAATGAAGAAAAACAATCTCAAGTTGAACTTAGTACCAGCTCCTAATGTAAGTATAGTTGTAGCTACTGGTATGAGACATAAGAAGATAAATAAACAGATTATGTTAGAGGTAGGCCTATTTTTTGGTAAGTTAGAATTGCCAATAGTTTTTCTTATAGTTCAAGATTTAAATGTAGATATTTTGGTGGGTTGTGATTTCTTAAAAGATGCTGGAGCAATTATTGATTTTAATCAAAATATGATATCATTGAAAGATTGTTGTTTTCCATTTATAAAAAAGGATACTTGAAGTACAATAGACTTTTTCATGTTAACATAGTAAGAGACCAAGAAACGTTTGATACTTTATGGAATCAGCAGATTGATAATTTAAGATTACAGCTAAGCGATGAATCTCCTGAATTGGTAAACAAATTAATTGAAGTATTTGAAAATAACAAAGATATTTTCTCTGATAGTCCTGGATCTGCAAAAACTATTTATGTCAACTTAAAATGAAAGATGATGTGAAATTAGATAAGAAGAGTTATCCGATTCCATATCAGTATAGAGATCAAGTCAAGAAAGAATTGAAGAAAATGTTAGATCAGAAAATCATTGAACCAGGTAGCTCTGAATATACAAGCCCTATGGTAGTAGTGAAAAAGCCAAATAATGAAATTCGATTATGTTTAGATGGAAGAGAAATAAATAAGTACATAATAAGGGATTTTACAGAAACTGAACCAATAGATAACTTGATCATTCGTTTCAATAAGTGCAACTACATTAGCAGTTTTGATCTCACTCAAGGCCAGTTCAAAAAATTTCATTTTGGCCACTGATGCCAGTGATGTAGGAATTGCAGCTGATTTATTTCAGGAAGGTGAAGATAAGGAACACTGTGTCATTGCATAATATGCTAGCAGAAGCTTAACGAAATCTGAATTAAATTACACATATGTGAGAAAGGATGTCTAGCTGTATTATTTGGCTTGATGAAACTTCAAATTATTTTGGTAATCAAAAAATAGTTGTCCGTACAGATCATAAAGCTTTGACCTTTTTAAAAAATGTAAAATAGGACATGGTCGTTTGGGAAGATGGATTCTTGCATTACAGAATTTTAATATTGAGTGGGAATTTGTAGCAGGAAAGGATAACATTGTGCCAGATATCATTTCTAGAACTGATTATGAAGGTAATTTAGAAAATCGAAATTCAAATGAATTCAAGGTATTAAATATCATTAAGAGTGATAACAAGTTAATCGAAATAGTAAAGAAGATCAAAAAAATCAAAAAGATGATGTTTGGTTAAAAAATGTAAGAGAAAAGTTAGAGACAGGTAATTGAATATCAACAAATTTTTTAAAGTAAATGATGATTTTTGTTCACTAGAAAATCTGGAAAGAATAGTTTTTGGAAAGTTTGTGTGCCTTCAGCACTGTATGAAGAATTGATAATTGAATTACATAAAAGATTAGGTCATGTAGGTATATCAAAAACATGCAAATTTATTGAAGAAGGAACCTTTTACATAAAAGATTGTTACAGACTTGTTACCAAAACTATAAGATACTGTAAGTATTGTCAACTTGTAAAGACATCAAATGAAAAGAAATGATTAGAAATGCATACCAAATTTCTGAGAAAAAACATCACAAAGTGTTCATGTGATGTATGGAGAATACCAGGTGGCAAGTACAAATGGATGTGCATTATTCATGATGGCTTTACTAAGTTTACAAAGTTGTATCCTATAGTTAAGGCTAACGCTCATAATTTAGTAAAAGTTGTTGAAAAATTGTAAATGAATTTGGTAAATTTGAATATATAATCAGTGATAATGGTACTTGTTTTCAAAGCAGATTGTGGAAAGAATCTATGGAAAGATTAGGTATAAAATATTACTACATTTCAGTTTATCATCCCCAGGCAAATCTTAGTGAAAGACCATTGAAAGAGGTCAATCGCATATTGAGAACTTACGTTCCTGTAAATAAGCATAATATTTGGTACAAGTATATTGATAAGGTTGAATTTGTCATCAACAACAATTTTCATGAATCAACTGGTCACATACCCATGGAGCTTATGATGAATCATAAATTGGCACATCTTGTTTTTAAGTATATAAAATATCCTGTAGAAAATAAGTTTGAACTTGAAGAAGGTATCAGAAACAAACGAATACTGTACAGAATAAAGAATAGAGGTGTCATCAGAAGATTCAAACAGAATATGCATACCTAATAAACCCAAGTATAATTCAAGGTTGATGATCTAGTTGTAATTCGAAATTACATTTTGTCGAGCAAGCTGAAGAAGTTTTCTGCCAAGCTGTGTCCTAAATATCGTGGACCTTACATAGTAAGAGATGATCTCAATAAAGGGTGTTTCAAACTTGAAGAGATAAGTACAGGTGAAATTGTGAGAGTCAATCAATATATGATGAAGAAATACCATCAGAAAGCACACAATGATTAGGAATCCTGTGTCATGCCGGGATTCAGAATAGCAATGACCGTAAATACTACGTATGGTAAGAGTCCATAATTGTATCTTTTTTCTTTCCTGTAGCCTATTTTTCTTGGCCCTTAATCTTCTCAAATTTCGATTCTTTCCTGTCTTTGTGTAATGTTCAGTAAAATTCTTCTATGATGCATATCTTAACCAATCTTGTCCATAGTCGTTTAAATTTGTATTCTTCTGAAATAATTTTGGAAGTTAAAATCTTCTTTTCGTTAAAAGCTTATTTTCCTAATCTTTAAATTGTTGATAAAACTTAACTTTTCTAAAATCTATCCATTGTAGTGTAAATAATTGTTTGCTTGCGGTATATTTTTTCATCATGTATTACATATTTTAATTATGTCTATTTTTTCTTGTCAGGTATCATATTAGGTAATTAGGTTTTTCAGAGCAAAATTATGTCCCATTTTCTCATTTTCAGTATATTTTTATTAAATATACTTCCTTATGAAAGTTCAGTACTGACATGTAGGATAGGCTCTAATTAATCTTTCTCTTCTTTGTATTAGGAAATTTATTTACCCAATTTTCTTTTTCTCTTGTTTGTATTTTTTAGGAACTTATTTACCCATTATCCATCTTGATCATCTTTGTATTGTAATCTTGAAATGTTTGTATTTATTATACAGTCTTTAAATTATAAAATTATTTAAAATAAATGGTTCAATTTAGAACATGCTGAAATCTATTCTTATGTATAAATTCTCTTGTTATAATAAATAAACTTTAAAATTGAAAGTATTAATGAATTGTGTAGCCATATATATGAGATGTATTAATGAAAGTTAACTTGAATAATAATGTTTTCATTGAATAAAAACATTTTGTTATATTATCAATTGAAATGAGTTAAAGGTTAAAAATTTCTCTAAAGTTTTTGTAATTGATGTCTTTTTCTAAATTTTTAAAAACTGTTTGTTCTATAAATTTTGATATGATTGATTATCGTTTGAAATGGATGCTGGAGTGTATGTAGAATTTTTAGTGGGGTTTGTTGATTAGAATTTTGCTGGTATGTGATTGTTTTTTGAGATGGAAACCCATTATTGCCTAAAGAAGGAATAACAGAGATTATGACTTAGAGAGGCAGTAATGAGATACCGGTAATATTTTTGTGTTGATTAATAATGTTGATTGCCATAGATGCAAAATAATGATTAATAATGTTGATTGCCATAGATGCTGTTTACTTATGAATATTGATTGCCTTTGAAGCAAAATATTATTGATGTTTGAATGATTTCTTGTTTAATGATTGATAGTAAAGTTTTGTCATGAATGTAGTTTGTGTTTAGAACATTGAAAAGTCGAAATAAACTATAGTATCCAACAAACGATGATTAATAATATTGAATAATTTGCTTTTTAAAAAATATTTCAACAATGAATAAATGGAAATGAAATTATTTTCTTTTCTATTGAAATTGTACTTGATATCTCCATATTTCACAATTTATGTATTGCTGACTGTATAATAAGATGTTAACAAATTTCAATTTTATATTGATATATACTTAAAAATAATTTTCATGTGTATTAGATTGTATTGATAGCCTAATCAAAATTTTTCCTTTTAGTTTATAAGCATTTTAAGATAACAGGTACAGCACAGACATTAACATTGAAATAATTATCATGTGAATCTCGAAATCAGCAACAAGTGAACGTCATGAAGAGTGTTAAGAACATTTGGGTGATTTTCGAACTAGTGTGACTCATCAATTGAATAACAACACCAATAACTACGCCAATATCTACACTAATATCTACACTAATAACTACGCCAATATCTACACCAATATCTACGCTGATGCCTACACTAATAACTACACTAATATCTACACCAATAACTACGCCAATATCTGCTCTGATGTCAATGTCAACGCCAATATCAACGCCAATATCTACACTAATATCTACACCAATAACTACGCCAATATCTGCTCTGATGTCAATATCTACACCAATATCTACGCTGATGCCTACACCAATACCAATGCCAATAACTACGCCAATATCTACACTAAATACAACTTTCTGTTGTATGTGAACCAATTACCAAAAGAGTTAAAAGATCACAGAGCTCTGTTGTTTGCTGATGACACATCGCTTATCTTTAACAATTATTTATTAGATAGTCTAGAAATAAATGCTTTTATTGGAGTACAGTCAATTGTCCATTCTTGAAGCAAAGGCAATTAACAATAAATAGTAAGAAATGTCAATTCCTACAATTCAAAAGTAAATATAATTCAGTAGAGGATAGAGAAATAAATGTGTTTGTAGAGGAAAATGAATTAGACCAAGAAGAGAAAGTAGCATTCTTGGGAATTTTATTGGACAGGAAATTAACATGGCATCCTTACATTGAGAGGATATGTAATAAGATATCATCTGGGGTATTTGTCCTGCGGCAGCTTGCTAGGCTGAATGATAAAAAACTACTGTTAACTGCTTACCATGGACTTATACTATCTCATATTAGGTATGCTATTTTAGTATGGGGTAATTCATCTCAACAAAATATGGACAGGGTGTTTAAGATTCAAAAGAAGGCACTCAGATGTATAGAGAAAGTGAATAGGTTAGACTCTTGTAGGCCTTTATTTAAAAAGCTTGGTCTATTAACTGTGCCATCTTTGTATGTATATGAAGTTGTAATGCATGTGAAAACGAGTGGTGTGATCCAGAATTCAGATGTTCATGAGTATAATACGCGAAACAGAGCAGATTATCATATAATGGGTCACAATAGTAGGTTATTTGAACAAAAACCAGATTATATTGGTAGGAAATTTTATAACAAGCTACCTCAAATCTTGAAAAGTAATGATGATTTGAAGATTTTCAAAAAACAAATTAAAAAATATTTAGTTGGTAGAGCTTTTATAGTGTTCAAGAATTCCTTTCAAACCTAAACTAGGTTGAACTACTTAGTGTTAGAATTATTATGTAATAACATGACTTGTCTTATACTCCATGACTGGTGTCTTTAGGACGTAATCTTAAAAAAAAAAAAAAAAAAAAAAAAAAAAAAAAACTAATATCTACACCAATAACTACGCCAATATCTGCTCTGATGTCAATATCTACACCAATATCTATGCTGATGCCTACACAATACCAATGCCAATAACTACGCCAATATCTACACTAATATCTACACCAATAACTACGCCAATATCTGCTCTGATGTCAATATCTACACCAATAACTTCACCACTTTCTACACCAATATCTACGCTGATGCCTACAACAATGTCAATGCCAATAACTACGCCAATATCTACACTAATATCTACACCAGTAACTACGCCAATATCTACACTGATGTCGATATCTATGCCAATAACTACGCCGATGCCTGTGCTGATGCCGATGCTAATGCCTGCGCCAATGCTGATGCCAATGCCAATATCAACGCCGATGCCAATGCCGACACCAAAGCATACGCCAATGACAACGCCAATGCTTATTGCTGACCTTGTATCTCAAACTTCAACACTACTACATTACCTGGAGGTAATTGCCATCCATGTTCACGTTTGCAACTTTGAATTCAGAATAACAGTCACAGTATCATGAAAGAATTGATTCAAAAATCCTCTCCTAAATTATTCCTGTATGCAGAACTCTAAACCTTGAAAGCTGAAAATATCAAAAAACCAAACCTTACCTAAATTAATCCTCACCTAAATTAATCCTGTATGCAGCGTCTATCTCTTTTCCGAAAAACAAATTACATTGTCATTTCAAGCCTGAAATGTACATTGTATAATTATATGATACAAAATTTACGTGACTCTGTATTGAGTTTGGTATGCAGCCGTCTACTACAAGCATGAGGCAATGCTAACTGAGATGTCACCTGTATCGAGTTTGATATGCATCAGTCGACTACAAGTATCAGCCCAACACTACGTGCATCCAGATCAGCCCAACACTACGAGTATTCGAATCAGCCCAACACTAATGTCATCACACTGGAGTCACACTTAACTGAAAATCATACTGAGTGCCTTAACGGACTGTTTTCCAAAATGTGCATCAATAAAATCAACCGCGTCAATAGTGAAAGAAATGAACATTTTTTGATTTATTGAAATTTTATGTGAAAATTAAATGTAAGAATTCATTTAAAAAAAAAAGAAAATTAATAATAATTTTTTATTCAACATACTAATTTTTTTGCAATAAAAAATTGAATTTTCTATCTATTAAATTTATGTGCAATTTCAAAAAACTATTCTTTACATATTAAACTTTCTGTTGAGATATTTTCCTTTAAATTATAAAGCTAAATCAAAAGTATTTTGATACTTTGAAATATTGTTTGGAAACATATAACAAATGCTATTGATGAATTTTTATAATAATTTTCAATTATAGTTGACATGTAATGTTTTTATAAAAAAAATTGTTACTGTTCTCGAATTTACCATTCAAAATTTTCCATTAGGGTCAATGTAATTTTTCTTTAAATTTTCAAACAGTAGAATTTTTTATGTCAAGAGGGGGGTATTTGTAATATTACATTTTTTCTTGATTGGAATTGAATCTTCAATTCGAGATCTATAAAACGTTATAGTAAATAGAGTAATCGATTACGGACAACTTTTTGACTGGGAATTTATCGTAAATGATTGTGTTGCATATTCCATGGTGTCACCACCTCGGTGACAAAAATAGAAAAATATTCAGAGAACACAAAATTAGAACATATAGCCAGCCACCATTTTTTAGAGAGAGGACCTAACAAGTACAGAGTAAAGCCCCACCTCAAAACCAGTGTCGAAGTCATGAACACGTCACCGATATTAAATTCCAAAAAATTATGAATTACAAGTTTAGAATTTAGAGGCTGAGTTGACAGAATTAATAGATAAATGGTTTATTTAAATAGAGATGATATATAAAAATTTAAAATAACAGTTCAAAATAAAGTTTATATTGAGAAACAATATAAATGTGAATTCTAAACTTGTAATTTATAATTTTTTTTGGTGATGTGTCTGTAACATCGACACTGAAGAAGCTTTGCTCTGTTCCTGGTAGCTAGGCTTTTCTGTGCTTCTCTCTGAAACTAATGGCTGGCTGTGTGTGTTGTAATTTTGTGCTCTCTGAATAATTTTCTGTTTAAGTGATTTATTAATGTTTTAAATTGAGTTTTAAACAGTTTTAGTGTTCTATTTTGTCCATATATTGTTATTGTGTATACAAGCCAATAGCCACTGTTTTTCAACTATATAAACTGGATAAGTATTTAGCTCATAGTGACTTTAGATGCTTAGGCTTGTAAGATATTGTTCTTGTGTATTTGTGTAGTATATTGCCAAAATTCATCTGAAGATTATAAGTTCATTTGCTCTGAAAAAACTGGATTTCTCATTCATAGGCGATAGATCCATTCATAGTTTATCAAGAATCTATTACATTGGAGCCGATAACTATCCTTAGGTTAATAGCTGGTGTGAAATGCTATCCAACCGATTTAGGAAAAATTGGTAGCACGGCAAATTTAAAGGAAAATATCTCAACAGAAAGTTTAATATATATAAAGAATAGTTTTTGAAATTGCACATAAATTTAATAGATAGAAAAATTCAATTTTTTATTGCATAAAAAAAATTTAGTATGTTGAATAAAAATTTTTTTTTTAAAATGAATTGATGAATTGTTACATTTAATTTTCACATAAAATTTCAATAAATCAAAAAATGCTCATTTCTTTCACTATTGACATGGTTGATTTTATCGATGCAAATTTTGGAAAACAGTCCATAAGGCTCTCAGTATGAATTTCAGTTAAGTGTGACTCCAGTGTGATGACATCAGAGGTGGGCTGATCCGAATACTCGTAGTGTTGGGCTGATCTGGATGCACGTGGTGTTGGGGTGATCTGGATGCACGTAGTGTTTGGCTGATACTTGTAGTCGACTGATGCATACCAAACTCGATACAGGTGACATCTCAGTTAGCATTGCCTCATGCTTATAGTAGATGGCTGCATACCAAACTCGATCAGGTGACATCTCAGTTAGCATTGCCTCATGCTTGTAGTAGACGGCTGCATACCAAACTCAATACAGAGTCACGTAAATTTTGTATCATATAATTATACAATGTACATTTCAGGCTTGAAATGACAATGTAATTTGTTTTTTGGAAAAGAGATAGATGCTGCATACAGGATTAACTTAGGTGAGGATTAATTTAGGTAAGGTTTGGTTTTTTGATATTTTCAGCATTCAAGGTTTAGAGTTCTGCATACAGGAATAATTTAGGAGAGGATTTTTTGAAACAATTCTTTCATGATACTGTGACTGTTATTCTGAATTCAAAGTTGTGAATGTGAACATAGATGGCAATTACCTCCAGGTAATGTGGTAGTGTTGAAGTTTGAGTTACATGGTCAGCAATAGGCATTGGCATTGTCATTGGCGTATGCATTGGTGTCGGCATTGGCGTTGGCATTGTTGTAGGCATTGGCATCAACATTGGCGCAGGCATTGGCATCGGCGCAGGCATCGGCGTAGACATCAACGTAGATATTGGCATTGGCATCGGCATAGACATCAACATAGATATTGGCGTTGGCATTGGTGTAGACATCAAGCAGATATTGGCGTTGATATTGGCATAGGCATCAGCATCGATATTGGCGTAGGCATTGGTGTAGATATCAGAGTAAATATTGACATTGGCATTTGTATAGATATCAGCGTAGATATTGGCGTTGATAGTCAATTAATGAGTCACACTAGTTCAAAAATCACCCAAATGTTCTTAACACTCTTCATGGCATTCACTTGTTGTTGATTTCGAGATTCACGTGATAATTATTTTGATGTTAATGTCCATGCTGTACCTGTTATCTTAAATGCTTATAAACTAAAAGAAATTTTGATTAGGCTACCATACAATCTAATACCATGAAAATTATTTACAAGTATATAATCAATATAAAAATGAAATTTGTTAACATCTTATTATACAGTCAGCATACATAAATTGTGAAATTTCCTTAAACTCAATGGAGACATCAATTAAAAAATTTCAATAAAAAATAATTTCATTCCATTTATTCACTGTTCAAATATTTTATGAAAAGCAAATTATTCAATATTATTAATCATCGTTTGTTGGATACTATAGTTTATTTCAACTTTTCAATGTTCTAAACACAAACTACATTTCATGACAAAACTTTACTATCAATCATTAAACAAGAAATCATTCAAAACATCAATAATATTTTGCTTCAAAGGCAATCGATATTCATAAGTATCATCTGCATCTATGGCAATCAACATTATTAATCATTATTTTGCATCTATGGCAATCAACATAAGTAATCAACACAAAAATATTATCTCATTACTGCCTCTCTAAGTCATAACCTCTGTTATTCCTTCTTTAGGCAATAATGGGTTTCCATCTCAAAAAACAATCACATACCAGCAAAATTCTAATCAACAAACCCCACTAAAATATCTACATACACTCCAGCATCCATTTCAAACGATAATCAATCATATCAAAATTTATAGAATAAACATAAAATTTTTTAAAATTTAGAAAAAGACATCAATTACAAAAACTTTAGAGAAATTTTTATCTTTAACTCATTTCAATTAATAATATGACAATACGTTTTTATTTAATGAAAACATTATTCAAGTTAAATTTCATTTATATTGAACATCTCATATATATGGCGACACAATTCATTAATACTTTCAAATTTTGAAGTTTTATTATTATAACAAAAGAATTTATACATAAGATTAAGTTTCAGCATGTTCTAAATTGAACCATTTATTTTTTAAATAATTCAGAATTTGAAGACTGTATAATAAGTACAAACCATTTCAAGATTACAATACAAAGACGATCAAGATGGATAATAGGTAAATAAGTTCCCTAAAAATACAAATAAGAGAAAAAGAAAAGTTGAGTAAATAAATTTCTGAATAATACAAGAAGAGAAAGATTAATTAGAGCCTATCCTACATGTCAGTACTAAACTTTCATGAGGAAGTATATTTAATAAAATATACTACTATGGAATTTTGTAGATTCCAAGTATGACTCTTATTTGTTATTACTGTGACTATCACTCCCACAAAAACAACTGGTGAAGGAAAAAATATTTTGATTATTGTGACTGGGTGGAGAGTTCTAGATGCCTGTAAGGCAATGTGATAGCAGACTCTAGTATCGGACCACAAAAACAAAAGTATGCAAAAGTTTTTACAAACATTTGATGTTGCAGTCTTAAGGTTTTTATATCGCAAACAAGTAGGTCAATAATCGAGTCCAGCCATATGTGGTTCACGCCCACACCTCTAAAAGAATCACACCCTTGTCTACCAAAAATCCAAAGTATCGGACAGCAAAAAAAAATATAAAATCAAATGGGTTAAAAGCCCAGAAGAAGACTATAACCTAATTTCATATGGCTTATGGCACGATATGCAATGAAAGATGAGAAAATGGGACATAATTTGCTCTGTAAAACCTAGTTACCTAATATGATACCTGACAAAAAATAGAATAATTAAAATAGTAATATATGATGAAAAATATACCGCAGCAAACATTATTTACACTACAATAGATAGATTTTAGATAAGTTAAGTTTTATCAACAATTTAAAGATTAGGAAAATAAGCTACTATTTTAACTTTCAAAAATTATTTCAGAAAAAATACAAATTTAAATGACTATGGACAAGATTGGTTAAGATATGCATCATAGAAGAAATTTACTGAACATTACACAAAGACAGGAAAGAATCGAAATTTGAAACGATTAAGGGTCAAGAAAAATAGGCTACAGTAAAGAAAAAAGACACAATTATGGACTCTTACCATATACCATACACTGCATAGCAATTATGCTATTCTGAATCCCGGCATAACACAGGATTCCTAATCATAACATAGTGCCAGGGAATACCCTTTCATCATGTGATTCACAGTCATCATCTTGTAAGTAAGCAACTTGAAACAACCTTTGAATACTAACACATCAATGGTGACTTTGTGCTTTGTTTTCTTCAAGAACATGATTTTATTCATGGGTTCATTTGTTTTAACAAAGCCATTTTGCTTACAAAAATCAGTCATGTTCACTAGATAATGCTTTGCATACCATACACTTTTTCAATTTTTAGTTGAAAGTTGAATTCATCAACTTGATACACAGCAAGATTCATTTTGTTTACATTGTTCCTAACCTCTACAGAAACCTGTCTCATGTAAACATTCAGTTTATTTACTGTTTTCCTAACTTTCAATTTGGCAATACTACTTTCTTTACTGTTGACTTTCAATAAAGACAACTCCCTACCTACTACATTACTCAATTCTACTATCTCACTAGGATTTACTTTTTCAATAACAGTACTAGGCCTACATTATCTGAAACTTGAAATACCTAATTGATCTTGTATCTCAACACTACTATCATCCTGCTTCAATTGCTTTCATCTTCATGATTATCAATCAAAGTTTCATGTGTATCTATTAATAGAGGTTTATACTAACCTGCACTAGTCTTATGCTAGCAAATTCTTGCTTCATATCATCAAACCTAGCACTTTGATCTTGTTTCAAATTATCAATCTTAGCATTTTGCTCATCAAACCTAGCATCTTGTCTATCAAACATTTGTGTTAGGAACACTATAAGATTTAGATCATTTTTAGCTCCTACCATACTTGTTTCATTTGATATTTCTACTACTTCCTCATGAATTGTTACATTTGAAATGTTTTCACTTACAGCTACACTATCGTTTGAGTCATTGTTTAAGGTTAGGTCTAAATCTTGAGATTCTTCATCTAAGTTTTGAATGTTTTCACTGAATAAAACTTCATTATTTTTATTGTTCTCCATCTTGCTACTGCATAAAAAATATTTTCTCATTAGAACCTGAACTTTCTCGAACCGATTTCCCACTCAGCAGCATCTCCCATTCACAATCTATCAAGATATCTATCCTACCAATAATTTTTTATAACCAGGGATATATTTTGTAGTTTGAGTTCCACACCAGGGTGTACCATTTGGGACATATTTATTTTGTAATTTGGTCCCACCACAGGGGTACAAGGTGTCTGGTCCGGTCATGTCCAGCTACGGTAATAACAGATTCAAGCGAGTGTAAAGTTGTGAGAACTGATGGTATTCAATCTCATTCTTTTTTGAAATCTCCTGGGGTAAAAAATGGTGTGTTGAATTCCACAACCTACTTTGAATGTAAAAAAAAATGATGATCAACAAACTATGTTAGCCACCAGTAATTCTCAACCCCCTCAGAAGGAGGTGAATCTGACAAGACAACAATAAAAAATGCAGAGGTGGAGACACCTTCTTATCGTGGAGATTCTCCATCACCTTGGTTGTCATTAATAAATGAATCTCTAAGCGAAGTTGAACTCCAAAAACAAATAGATGACATAATTGCACATTCTATGAGCTTACAGATAGAGTTGGAGGAAAAAGTCCTTGTTAGAGTCTCTCCAGGCGAAGATTGATGAACTTGAAACGGCCCTTCAATATCAAACCTTATTGAAACAGGAAAATGAAAAACATAAGTGAAAACAATGCGAGAATGTTGACAACAATAGAAGTTCTGGAGGCAGAAAATATCTTATTGAGAGCCGAGAATAAATCTCTGTTAATTGAGACAGAAGAATTAAGAAATTTCTGTTCACCAGGTGACACTATAATTGATTCATCTTTCGAGTGTGGTGCAATAAAAGTAGAAAACTGTTTCAATGTTTTCAGCCAAACTGGAAAATTAGCTATGTCTTATAAGGAAAATGAAAATATAGATGCAAATTATAGTAAAAGAAAATCATCTGCCCAAACTGACAAAGCCCAAAATAAAAATGGGGTGATGAGACAGGATCAAGATGGTAGTAATGATTGTGATCGAGAAAAACGGAGCATGGTCTGTTGTCGGGGAAGAATTGGCTCTGTCGAACTGTAGTGAGCAAAGAATTGAGATAACTGATGGAAATGCTAATGTTTCTGATCCAGTAAGGGTTGCATCTTTGTTCAATGATTATTTTTTGGAATGTGGTGCTGAACGGTCGAGCTCTGCTGGGCTGAGTAATGAGAAGTGTTATCTAAATAAAATGGACAATATTGCATTTTTAGATTCAGAGCTATTACTGAGAGTGAGTTGAGGGGAGTGATTTTGGGTTTGAAAAATACTGGTTCGTGTGGCTGGGATGAAATTTCTTCCAGGGTAGTGAAATAGAGGTATATGTCCCATTATATTGCAGCCTCTCACACACGTTATAAATTTGTGTATGAAGGAAGGGATATTCCCACAGAAACTAAAATTCATTGTCATTAAACCCATCCATAAGAAAGAAAGTAAAAAATATGTAAAGAATTATCGGTCTATTGCATTATTGACGACTTTCTCCAAGATTTTCGAAACGGTTATATTCCAACAGATGTCCGCTTACTTGGAAAGTGAAAGGATTTTTTATAATAAACAATTATGGTTTCATAAGGGGTGCATCAGCTAAGTCAGCCACGTTTGATGTTATATCCGATTTTTTGGGGGCTCTGGATGGGCCACGGAAAGCTGTGGGTGTCTTCTGTGACTTATCCAGAGCGTTTGAGATGGTCGATCATGAACTCCTTTTGAGTAAGCTTGATTTTTATGGATTTAGAGGTCATGCAGAGGTGTTTTTGAGATTCTATCTTGTGGATAGATACCAGGCTGTGAAAAATGATTTTGGGGGCTCTCAGGTGCTTTCTGAATGGCAGCTGGTTAAGCGAGGGGTTTTCTCAGGGCTCAATACTTTGCCCTACATTGTTTAATATATTAATGACTTGCCCTACAATGTTGATGGTAAATTGGTGTTGTATGCTGACAACACAACAATCTTACTTGAAGGAAGCAACTATCAAGATGTCATGGAGAAGGCTAAGATTGGTATGCAGCAGCTCAATTGATGGTTTTATGATAATTCCTTCAAGCTTAATTCAAGCAAGACAAATTTTATTAAGTTCTCTATGAGAGGTAATGAGAATGATCCAGCTATTATGGGATGAGAGGGTCCTGCTACTGATATGACAAGGTTTCTGGGGGTTGAATTGAGGGTTATGTTTTTGACAGTGTAGAAATATAATTAATTACCTAATGCAGAGAATCGGCATCGCTATTCTTCTATCTTTATCCACTGCCATTATAAGGTGGACCACACTATAGATCAACAATACCATAAAGAATCTATATCTTCTTAATCTCATGGATTTATCACTTACCGGATTTGAAATGTTCTGTCCCAAAAATTTGAAATTTAGCGCTCATATCTCAAAAAGTAATGATCGGAAAAAAATGTTTTCCTGAGAAAACTTTTCCATTTTGATAGCTTAATTATATACTGTACAAATCATAGAACTTTGAAAAATATCACCATGCAATAGAAAGTTTATTTTCAGCCTTTGCACAGCCTTAAGAGGGCACAACTAAATCTCGCGGCCTCCTATAATCAATTGGTATAGGTGTGGATGAAACCTAATATAATTTTAAAGTAGGTACAAATAAAAAGCTGAGTTATTCAAATAAGATCCTACAGAGTGTTTCCAAATTCTCTACCAATTTTCTAGAGCATTGTTACTGGGTAAAAACATAGAGAAACGATAGCATCAGCTATTAGCTTTGCGTATAAGAAAATAGCTACAAACAACGACAAAGCAAATGACTGATGGATCCAGACGAGGGTCCGCTATGATAGTGAGGTCCACGTTATAATGACAGTATTTGATCAACTTTGGTTTTGCTATCCTTGTCTATCATTCGACAAATCTGATGGTACTATCCATTTCTAGGTCCAAAACGATGCCAATTATATGTTTTCGACAGTATAGAAATATAATTAATTAATTCAGAGAATCGGCATCGCTATTTTTCTATCTTCATCCACTGCCATTATAATGTGGACCTCACTATAGCTATTAGCTTAGCGTAAGCAATAGCTTACGCTATTGTTTCTCTATGGTAAAAACATATCTGAATATCATTTCCAAACTGTCCGAAAGTCCGAAACACAGCCGCCATTTTTGTTTTTTCTCTAAATAATGACTGAACATACGGAAGTGAAACCTTGCATTCATTTATGACAACAAGACAAAGCTACAAACAATTACATATGACAATTTTTCAAAAGTTTGAAGCAATAAAACGTTAAAAATTTTATTTCTTGAATGGGGGCGGGGGTGGTTCAAAGGTACCATTTTTTTATTTGTCGCATATTAAAGCTTAGACTACATAATTTCCTACAACATTGATCTTACAAATTTCTCTATATAGCCTATATCTCCTCTACTTTTTGAGATATTCGCTTTCGAAGGTGTGACATTTTTGAAAAAAAAAACACATTTTCCTTAATTTTTACTTTCCTTGCCCTATTACCATAGGTAAGGAGAGTATTGCTTTCCGAAAAAATTAAGGTACCCCAATTTCTATACGTTTCAAGGTCCCCGGAGTCCAAAAAAGTGGTTTATGAGTATTGGTCTGTATGTGTGTGTGTGTGTGTGTGTGTGTGTTGTGTGTGTGTGTGTGTGTGTGTGGTGTGTGTGTGTGTGTGTGTGTGTGTGTGTGTGAGTATGAGCGTATGTGCGTCTGTGTACACGATATCTCATCTCCCAATTAACGGAATGACTTGAAATTTGGAACTTAAGGTCCTTACACTATAAGGATCCGACACGAACATTTTCGATCAAATGCAATTCAAGATGGCGGCTAAAATGGCGAATATTTTGTCAAAAACAGAGTTTTTCGCGATTTTCTCGAAAATGGCTCCAACGATTTTGAACACATTCATACCTTCCTGAAATAGTCATTGATAAGCTCTATCAACTGCCACAAGTCTCATATCTGTAAAAATTTCAGGAGCACTGCACCATCTATGCAAAGTTTGGTTTTAGATTCCCAATTATCAGGCTTCAGATACAATTTAAACAAAAAATTCAAGTGGAAAAGATTGAGCATCTCTACAATTAATGTTCAGTAACATTTTCACCTAAAATTGAAAATAAGCTCGAAATTCGAGAAAATAAGATTATTCAATTGCAAACTGTTCGCAACTGTTGATTCTATTAAATCATTCACTATGAAGAGATAGCAGACTTCGTGTGTCTGCAGTGCTATTGTCTTGTCACTAGCTGGCTCAGATCTTAGAAAAGTAGACTTGAGATGCGCGGGAACTCTAGCGTCAGTTGATAAGTTTTCATAACGGCAAGGAAAGTTGTGTGATGCACCACACCAGATTTTTTGCTATTATTCTTATAACTTAACTTTTCAATATCGATCGACACCCTATCAAGACGGACGACTTTCAGTAAGTCAAAAGTGAGAACTTGCTAACGCTTGTTCAAGACAATCTAACTCATTCAATTAAAGAAAGTTATTAGTGTAATGGAATTGAACAGAATCCCCTTCTTATTATATAGAAATTTATTAAGCTTATTCAATGCATTGTGAAATGCATTTTGGTTCTTCACAATGAATCAATGTTAGGTACCTTCACTTTTATACATGTAGAGAGAGTGCCATAATATGAAATAATGAGAGTAACATCCTTAACAACTTCGTACGACTTCGACCAAGGATAGTAATGTCTGATGTTTAGTGGTAATACATCTTTACCTTTGATTCAATAATTCAATTTCAAACATTTTTTACCAGGTTGATATAAGTTTATCAATTTAGACTTAGTTAGTGCTAGATGAAGTTTGGTTGAAATAGATTAAAAAATATTTTGAAATGACCTCCTATAATGCAATAAAATTACAAGAAATCTGCAGTGGCCACTTGATTGTACTTACATAATTATTATAAATCAGTACTTGCATAAATGGCGAATCAGTTGCAGTTCCACTGAACGCCAGTCACAGCTCTCACATTTAACAGAACTGCTTCAACAAATACGTTACCAGCGCATGCGCATACTCCTCTATGCTAGAGGTGCATTTCTACAGCGAGACGCGCGTTTCTAAATGACAAGTGACAACCTGAAACCAAAACAAAACGCGTAGGCTATACAGTAGAATGAGTAGAAGTTTTATAAACTGTTTTATTACAAGATTTACTGAATGTGATGTACTATAAAATCAATTTACTAGCAGAATCATTAAATCAATAACTTATTCCTCTTCCGAGAAATAAAACCTAACCTAAGTGATTTTGTCGTTCAGTTTAGAAAGAAGGATAATACAATCTTTGAATGGCGTCATAAATTGCAATGTTGAAGTCGATTATATTTTTCTGTCATTGTGTGTGATTCATATCATAACAATTTACTTGAGTGCCTACTTCTGTAATGAAAGTAGGTGTGGTTTGATTTTTTAACTTGACCGTACAAAAACTTGGTGTCAATCGTTCAAAAGCGTTTCTAAAGTTGTTGATGACTTTGGAGTTATTGATTTTAAGTCTTGGTAAGTGATCAAGGCTAATTATTTTTAAAAAGTAAGATTAATAATGCGTTAGCAAACTAAGTTAGGCCTAATTCTTCTTCACCAAAATTTTTACCGGTTTTTCATTACACCGGCTCTATTGTTATAGGTAGCAGACTTGTTACTTTCTTACTTGTTACTAACTTGATCCGTCTTCGCCGCAGTCGGTGACTGGGGAATAGTCAATATTTCCTCATGTTTGAGGAGGTCAGTGGATGTTGTCAGATGCTGATAGGTGTGGTTGTCCGGATGTACTCTGATAGCGCATAGTATGTTCTGGCTGTCGGATGATGCTTCAATGCAGCAGCTTTTCGCCTTCAAGGTAGCCGGTAACAGGTTAAAGAAATAGGCTGGTGAGTTTACATACTTTTTCAGTCGATGTTGTAGAAGGTCTATGTTTTTGGAATTTCTTGTTCCATGCCTGTCGCTCCGCTGTGGTGGTTTTGCTTTCCTTGCCAGAATCAGCTTCCAGGATGAACAGAGAGACCACGGTGAGTAGATAATTTTTTATGAAGAGTGGTCTACAGTGCTCTGTTATGTTTATTCCAAGAATAGTCTTGAGTGTTCTCTTTTGTAGTATGAATATTGTGTTTAGGTGTATTTGTGATGCTGGGCCCCAGGCCACTATGCCATATCTCATGTGGGAGGCAAACAAGGTGAGCTAGATGTAGTTAGTGCTGTCTTTTCTTCTGTTATACTTGTCAGTTGTCGAATTACATTAATTGCAACTTCTTACTTAGTTGTTCAATGAGAGGCTGCTATGTTAGGTTATGGTCGATGATGATTCCCAAGAATATTGTATGTGAGGTTAGGCAATTTGGAGAAACTTCCGGGCTTTTGTTTGTAGGTTGGAATTTATGTGTAGGCTATTGTTTTCTGTTTATTTATAGTAAGGTCCAGTCTATTGCATTTGTGGGTGGCTTCGATTTGGCTCCTGGTACAAGACAAGTATAGTAGTATCATTTGCAAACAGTATGCACTTGTTTCCGCTATCTATTTCATCTGGGAGGTCGTTTATGTATATTAGGAATAAAAGTGGAGTATAGACCCTTGGGGCACACCTCTGTTTACTGCTTGGGGGAAAGCACTGGCCACACCAAGTCACCAACGTCTGCTAGAGTTGACAACAAATAAAATGAAAAATCTTTCTGTCGATGACAAAAATTGTTCAAAGACAAAAACACTGTTCATTAACTTTCTAAATTAAAACTCTAAAATCCTGATCAATATGAGATAAATATATGATTCATATATGTCCCATATGACCAGGTGACAATTTGAGGACTCTTTATCCTGAAAGTATCCAGTTCACTTCAATACATGGGAATTCAGTAAGCTCCAAAGTGCAAACACTTTTTGATACGTCTTTTCACTTTCTATTAATAATTTTAAAAATTATGTTTACATTAAAACATGTAGAACTGAGGAACAAGGGTAGTTTTTTCTAATCTTATTATCATGTCTTCCGTAGAACGCACTGAAATGCGAATTTCCTCCATTTCTTAAACATAGATTTGTAATCTATAATGTACTGAGAATTTGACATCCAAGTATCCAAAAGGTATTTAAGAGTTTGAAGATTTTGTTTTTTATGAATAAGTAACTAAGGTATATTTACAGTTGTAAAGTTGCAATATTAATTCATAAGATGGAAGGAATAATGGGATACAAGATATTACTCAATTGCTGGTAAATCCTTAGTAATTGAATGATAATTCTTTTGGTGGTGTCTGCCATTCTGAAACTTTTGCAAATTCGGTTATTGACATT